>NW_018408884.1:600530-662359 GCF_002113885.1 Mizuhopecten yessoensis
TTTTTGTTGACCTTTGTCCATGGAAGGTCCCTGCAAAATTGGGACTAAACAGGTTCAGGGGTTTTGGAGAAGAAGTCGAAAATGTAAATTGTTTACGGACGCACGACGGACGACGGACGACGACGGACAAAAGGCGATCGCAATAGGTCACTCGATACTTTGTCTCAGGTGACCTAAAAATAATTAAAAAATGAAGGTTCTTCCGTTCGAGCTACGATACTGTTAAATAAAGACAGCGACTTTATGTAACATAATTTTACGATAGTTTTACATTTATTTTGTGTGAAAGGAATAGACAACAAAATCTCAAGTATGTACATTATACATTTGTTCATGGTATCGCAGCCTATTTCCCCAGGGTCAATGTTGTACAATGTTGCAAATATGCACTGGAGAGAATTATGCAGTATATACAATATACAACATTTCTGCATAAAGTTTGCCGTGTATTTTGTATTGAAAAATGAAATATAAAAGACATTGAATATCTTTCGGAACTTTTGATGAATGTTAAAATATACAAGTAGTACGATTCAATGCAAATCGAATGTCACGGTATAATTACACAGGTGTTTTTAACTTTAAGCTGCGTGTCGTGTGTAGGGATTACTGTATATATATTGTAAGCACTGGTCAGCCAACACACTTATTTTCAGAATGCTTGTCCTCAGACGGCAAACGTTTCCGAAGTATTTCCTTTAATTGTACATTAGAGTGAAGTTTGTATTCCCGGACTGCAGTGCGTCTGTGTCCAATGTGCTCAATACTTAATGCATAGCATTTCACGAACCGTTTACAGTTCGACACCTCTGGTTAGACTATATAGACCTGCAGCCAACACGAGACATTTTTATCACGATATTACAAGATTTAATCCCTTTTGAAAACTGTTAAATCTTTAAATTTCTTGACTACCTGAAAACTGTTGGTCTGTTCCGACATCACTCATCATAACCACTTCTATTGAGTAAGTTGTTGGTCTGTTCCGACATCACTCATCATAACCACTTTTATTGATTAGGTTGTTGGTCAGTTCCGACATCACTCATCATAACCACTTTTATTGAGTAAGTTGTTGGTCAGTTCCGACATCACCCATCATAACCACTTTTATTGATTAGGTTGTTGGTCTGTTCCGACATCACTCATCATAGCCACTTTTATTGATCAAGTTGTCGGTCTGCTCCGACATCACTCATCATAGCCACTTTTATTGATCAAGTTGGTGGTCTGTTCTGACATCACTCACCATAACCACTTCTATTGATTAGGTTGTTGGTCAGTTCCGACATCACCAATCATAACCACTTTTATTGAGCAAGTTGTTGGTCTGTTCCGACATCACTCATCATAACCACTTTTATTGATCAAGTTGTTGGTCTGTTCTGACATCACTCATCATAACCACTTCTATTGATTAAGTTGTTGGTCTGTTCCGACATCACTCATCATAACCTCTTTTATTGATTAGGTTTTTGGTCTGTTGCGACATCACTCATCATAGCCACTTCTATTGATCAAGTTGTTGGTTTGTTCCGACTTCACTCATCATAACCTCTTTTATTGATCAAGTTATTGGTCTGTTCCGACATCTCTCATCATAACCACTTTTATTGATTAAGTTGTTGGTCTGTGCCGACATCACTCATCAATAGAAGTGGTTAGGATGAGTGATGTCAGAACAGACCAACAACTTGCTCAATAAAAGTGGTTATGATGGGTGATGTCGGAACTGACCAACAACCTAATCAATAAAAGTGGTAATCTTATGTTTAATCGGGTAAAATACTATATATATATATATGATCAAGTTGTTGGTTTGTTCCGACTTCACTCATCATAACCATTTCTATTGATCAAGTTGTTTGTCTGTTCCGACATCACTCATCATAACCACTTCTATTGATCAAGTTGACAGTTGTGTTTTATCTTTTTGTTTGTTTGATGTCAATTCTTCTGGCATGATTTTGTCAATCGTTTGATACAGATAATTACCAAACATGTTTTTGTGTAATTGACAGACGTGTACGTAATAATACCACCTTAGTTCCTTACACTCACCCTGTGAACTTCCGGTATCGATACAGAAAGGACAGACACTTGTTTACACCTTGGACCCGTTTCCAAAACAGGAAGTGTACAGGGTAGATTATAAATATCGAACGAAGGAATGTCCCCGGTGGATGTACAATGTCCGGATTCTACTGTATTTATGCTATTTAAATCTTTCTGATTTACGTATATCCTTTACATTATTAATTAAATTTTGATAAAGCAGGCGATACATAATCATAAAACTCTTTATACTCAAGAATATTATTCTTATATTTAATATACAATTTGAAGGTCATACCGTTCGAGCTACGTTAATTGTAAAATTGAATGAGTACAACACGAGCTTAAAGCAATAATGATGTGGAAAAGTCACTGTATAAAAATCCCATCAAGCGTAACCTTTATAGAAGATATACCGCAAACCGTACACTTAATTGTACTAGTTGCAAACTTCTGCTAGTATTGTAACGTGCACCGTGGTCGGTACCTATTTGGTCCGTCCCAAGTGTCTCTCGGGATATGCTTCGCAGTTCCCGTAGCTTCGCCTTAGCGCACTTGCTTAGTAGCGCAGAGACTTCCTATATGAATTGGACACAAGCAAACCTAATAAGACTATAATTAGTATTATTTACAAAGTATTTTAATACGACAAACCACAGTTGCATACAATAAACCAGTCGTTGATTGATTGATTGATAGGTTTTACGTCCGCTTCACTACCGAGTAGTTCGGAAAGGAAAATGAGTAGAAGGGATAAAGTATGGAGTAAAAGAGTAGAGGATGGGGATAGGTTAAAGAAGGGGCCGTCTATCCTATATATATTAACTGTATAAGTCTAGTTTTTGTAAGACGACTCCTATGCCTAATAGTGCATCACCAAGTCAGGACCGGAAGTGAGGTACTGTGCCGTCTCCAGCCACACCAGCCCCTGCTTATTCTATGAATTTGGTTTGTGTATGAAATTTGGAAGTCCTTCTAAATTTCTTAAAAAAGAGACACTAGTTTTAACGGCCTACATTTTTGGATAAAGTTTTAACTATCCTCTGTGTCGGCGTTTACGCGCCTACTCTTTTTCGAAAAACCCAGAGGGATTTTTTTCCGTGCGCGATTGGACCGTTTTCACACGGGTCACCATTTATAGTCCCATCCGACGGACTGTATATTAGTGGTTAGTGTCATGCATGTGCTGTTTTTTTGTTGTCCGTTCCATGTACTCCTCTCCTCATCATTCGTCACTGAGAATAAACCTGACTATATTTGTACCAATGTCATCTTTCTTATAAACCTCGACTTGTCTTTCATTTATTTCTGCTCATCGTTCCGACATTTATGATTATTAGTGAATAGTGTGATTATAGGTATGGGTAAAGGGGATAAACGGGGAGGGTGGGTGGAGGGGGNTTATAGTTGGGTTATAACCTGGATGGGGGCTGGAGGTGTTGGAGGTTAAAAGATGTGCTGGGTGTCAAAGAGATGTGCAGAAGGATGTATGGGCTTTATCAAATGCTAGTAGTATGGACCGGAGTGTTGTTGGGGATGGTTTGTGGGAGGGGGATGGGTTGGTTGTGGGAGGATATTAAGTGGTTGTTCTGTTTACTTTTACGTGTATTTAATCATGTATACATATATATATATATATAGTATTTTACCCGATTAAACATAAGATTGCTGTGGGGTGGAAGACTCGTCCTTTTTAAAAACGGAGCATCCCACACGTGGTCAGAACACATACGTTGCAGCTTTCTTACATCAACCGGAAGTGGCTTGTTTTTATGTTTATTAATCATTAAATATTTTTATTTTAGAATGATTAATTTAGTTTGTTTATTATTTTGATTGGTTGGATATTGTTGTTATTATATTACACTATTCGCTGTGTCAGATAAACAGATATTGATTATTAGTTCAGTATTCGCTTATCGCGTTGTTCCTACCTAACTAATAGGTCCATATAGCACCATCGGCCTCCCTCCTTTACCCGCGCTAACCTTGTAGGGTTTGACGCCGAATAAGCGAGAGGACCTATTTTAAGGGTCGTATTATACAGGTTAGTGGTAATAAAGTTCTATCTTAGTTTTTGTCTGTCGTTTAGGCTTTGTACAGTCTAATAACGATATACCGCTTCAGACTGTACATCGCCCCACGGTGGTACATATATGTGTATTCATGTGTGTGTACTCATGTATACACGTACACACGTACCTCTCGACAGGACACCGGAAATATAAACGCCACTGGTACGTACACACAACGAATAACTTGCATAACTGTTCATTACAGTATATCTGATAATAACTTGGAACAACCAATGTTAACGGCTGGTAAAAACACTTAGGTCAACTTGCAAACCCCGCACCAACTCATCATGTCAACAAGATTACAAACAACTCATAGCCCACAGCAAAATTACAGCAAACTCACAACCTACTCACAGCTCGTCACAGCCATCTTACATTCAACTTACCGCCCGTTCACAGCTCACTCACAGTCCACTCACAACCAACTTACAGCCCATTTACTAACAACTCATCACATCTCAACCATAGCCCACTCACAGCTTGTTCACATTTCACTTACAGTCCGCTCATAGCCAACTTTCAGCCCATTTATAGTCCACTCACAGCCGACTTACAACCCTCTCACAACCCACTCACATCCAACATAGAGACCACTTACAGCCCACTCACAGCAAACATATAGCCTAATCACAGTCCACTCACAGCCCGCTCATAGCCAACACACAACTAACTTACAGCCCACTCACAACTCATCACATCCCACTCGTAGCCAACACATAGCTCATCACTGCTCACTAACAGCCTACTTACAGCCAACTCACAGCCCATAACATCCCCCTCGTAACCTACTCACATCTCACTCACAGTTCATTACAGCCCACATACAACCGATTCACAGCCCCGTTACAGCAAATTTATAGCCAACTTACAGTCCACTCACAGCCGACTCACAACCTATTTACAGCCCGCTCACAATTCACTTACAGCCCACTCACAGCCAACTTATATCCCCCTCACAGTCAACTCACAGTCCACTCTCATCCCACTCACAGCTCATCACAGCCGATACACAGCCAATTTTCAACCAAATTCTAGACCCCTCACAGGCCACTTACAGCTCATCACAGCCCACAATAACCCACTCACAGTCATCTAACAGTCATCTTACAGCCTTCTTATAGCCTACTCACACCTCATCATAACCCACTCACTGTCAACTTACAGCCAACTCACATCTCACTTACAGCCCATTTACAACCCGCTGACAGCCTACTCACAGTTCATCATAGTCCGCTCATATCTCACTCATAGCCAACTCACAGCCAACTTACAGCTCATCACAGTCCACTCATAGTCCACTTACAACCATCATATTGTCCACTTACAGCCAACTCACATCCCATTCACAGCTCATCACAGTCCATATACAGATAACTTACAGCACACGTCCAGCCCGCTACAGCCCACTCACAACCAACTCACAATCAATTTACAGCTCATCAGAGCTCACTCATACATATATGTCATATACAGCCAACTCACAGCCCACTCATAGCCAACTTAATGCCCTATTACAACTCATTACAGCCAACTTACAACTCACTCACATTCCACTCGCAGCTCATCACAACCCACTTACATACAACTCATTGCCCGCTCACATTACACTCACAGCCCGCTTACATCCCACTCATAGCCCACTCACAGCTCACTTACAGCCAATTAAAAACAAACCTACAGCCCGCTCATACCACACTCGCAGTCTACTCATAACTCACGTACATCCCGCTCACATCCTACTTGCAATCAACTTACAGCCCACTCACAGCTCATCAAATTCCACTCGTAGCTAACTCGCAGCTCATCACATCCAATTTACAGCCCAATCGTAGCCTCATCGCAACCCACTCACAGCCAACTTACAGCCCACTCTCAATCCACTCACAGGTCATCACAGCCCATACACAGCCAATATAGTGTCCACTACCAGTTCGCTCACAGGCCGCTTACAGTCAACGTACAGCTCATCACAGTCAACTCATAGTCCACTCACAGCAGTCTAACAGTCCACTTACAGCCTACTTACAGCCCACTCACAGCTCATCACAGTCCAAATACAGCCAACTTACAGCCCACTCACAGAACATCACAACTCACTCATTGCCCAATTACAGCCCAATCCAATCTCACTTACAGCCCCGTGATAGCCCAATCCCAGCTCATCATAATCCACTCCCAGCGCGTTCACATTCCACTCACAGCCATCTAACAGACCATTTTCAGTTCATTACAACCCATACCATGCAAACTTACAGCTCACTCACTGTCAACTTACAACTCACTTTCAGCCAACTTACAGCCCACTCATAGCCCACTTACTGTTCATCACATCTCACTCACAGCTAACTTACAGCCCACCCACAGCCAACTCACAGATCATCACAGTCCACTCATAGCCTACTCACATGAATCTAACAGTCCACGTACAGCCTACTCACATCCTACCCACAGCTCATCACAGTCCAAATACAGCCAACTTACAGCCTATTCAAGACCGCTCACAGTCCACTCATAATCCTCTCGCAGCAAACCTACAGCTCATCATAGCCAACTCACAGCCTACATGCATCCTACTCACAGCTAATCACAACCCATTCATAGCCTATTTACAGCCCGCTCACATCTCATTTACAGCTAATTTACAACCCGCTGACAGCCCACTCACAATTCATCATAGTCCAATCACAGATCGCTCACATCCCACTCATAGCCCACTCACAGCCAACTCACAAGCTACTCTGATCCCTTGTATGGCCCGCTCGAATCCCACTCATAACCAGCTTACAGCCCACTAACAGTTCATTACAGCCCATACACTGCCAACTCTTAGCCCACTTACAGCCCAATCAATTTTCATCACAGCCCACTCATAGCCAACTCACTGCCTTATTACAACTCACTTACAGCCAACTTACAACCACTCATAGTCCACTTACATCCAACTCATAGCCTACTTACACCCCACTCACAACCAACTTACATTGTGGCATTCAGTTCTAAGGGTAAACAGGCATACACTGAGGATAACAAATGAGGAGCACAGCATCACCACCATGTTCCAGCTTTCAGCAAGATCAGAGATTATCTTTTAAGTTAAAGGGTTTCACTCTAGAGGTGAGAATCATGATCATGGAGTTTCACCCAAGAGCTATTTTCTCATATCAAGTGTCCTCCAATATAGAAGAGTATGCAACAAAACGTTTGTGTTCTGAATTACACTTACTCCTCTTGTAAAGTAGTAAAGTAGTTTGCCTCTCATTTTGATGCTGTACATTGTCAATTCTTGACAGTAACATCAATAAAGTGTAGAATTGGCAGTAAATAGGTCCCGAGTTTGACCCGGTTTTTTGTTAGTTTTTAATATTCGTATTTTGTATCTTCCTCATTCTGTAAAATACATTACAAGATGTGATCTATAGATGAGGTACAGTAGAAAATAACGTAAACACATCATACAAGCGACAATAATGCTCATCAGATATAAAACAGATTAGACTAAACCTGTAATTGGGTCCTTTATTTGTTATATCTATTTGTTCATAAGTTGTCTGTTGCCTATTAAAGCCCTACGCTGCTTTTACTCTGTCATCTCTTATGGCTGAGGGCACCATAGGGCTCACAAATACAAGCTGATGTCTCCCAATACTCAAATCTTCAGAAGCAAACACTACTCTCATCAAAGTGTTGCCGTTCCGCGTTTAGGAGCAAAAAGAAAGAAAAAAATGTTCTAACAGTTTCTTAATCAAGTCCCTTGCATATATATTAACATGTGTACCACAAACTGCTACATTTCCTCCCAATTGAATATTCTAACATTGTCTATGAATACATTCTCACGCCTAACTGAACTCCCCTCCTCCCCCTTTCCAATTCCAATGGAGATTGCTAAGCATCACACACATTTTCAGGGTTTCAGTGTCTCTTTTAAAAGTTTAGCTTGGTTGACATAAGAAACACAACACAAAGGTGAATTGAGAACCAGAAGTCTTGGATAATCACTTATACTTTATTTTTGTATCCTTTTATACAAGAACCAATGTTAGACGCTGACGGCTCTCTAACATCTTAGAGACAATGCGCCCTCTACTGGTCTACAACTACCATCAGGAGTACTCGGTGCCCTGTCGTCTCAATCCGCCACTGCGG
Source organism: Mizuhopecten yessoensis (assembly GCF_002113885.1). Classification (NCBI taxonomy): domain Eukaryota; kingdom Metazoa; phylum Mollusca; class Bivalvia; order Pectinida; family Pectinidae; genus Mizuhopecten; species Mizuhopecten yessoensis. Next base: position 608,810 of record NW_018408884.1, read on the forward strand.
CCTCCAATCACTCTTCACAAAGTCGTACATCTTATATAGGACATTCACTTTCCTATTTCATTCAGTGATAACAACAAGTTTTTATTCCTTACAGACAATTAATAATCAGATGATTTTTGTAAGACTTTGATTCGAGGGAACAAATCTATTCACCTGTAGACCAGCAGGGTCACCAATTACGATCTTGATCACATAGTAACAACTTCGCATATTATCAATATAGCAATTATTCCATTTAGAAAATGATTGATAATATTTATTGAAATTTGTAAAACTGGAAGTGACTGATGACAACTATGATGATAGAAATTCCAAACAACACACATACATTCGTACATGTTAGATGAGGACGATAAAAAACTAGGAAAATGACAGGGTCAAGTCCGAGTGACAACTAGTGACAGTCCTAGAAACAACCATTAACTGTCCAAATGACGTCCAGGGACTGTTTCAGTGTCAACAAATGTCTGACCTAGTGACAACCAGTAACTGTCCTAGTGACAACCAACAAAGGTCATAACGAGAACCAGTGACAGTCAAAGTTACGACCAGTGACTGTCCAAGTGACAACCAGTGACTGTCCTAGTGACAACTAGTGGCAGTGTTAGTGACAACTAGTATATGTCCTAGTGACAACAAGTGACAGTCCTAGTGACAACCAATAAGTCCTTGTGACAACCAGTGATAGGACTAGTGACAACAACTGACAGTCTTAGTGACAAACAATACCTGTACTAGTGACAACCACTGACTGTCCTATTTACAAATAGTGACTGCCCATAGCGACAACTAATGACCGTCCTAATTACACCCGGTGACTGTCCTACTTACAATTGGGTCATATCGTAACGACAACAATTGACAGTCCGAGTGACAACGTGACTATCTTAGTGACAACAAGGGACTGTCTTCGTGAAAACCAGTCACTGTCCTACTGACAACCATTAACTGTCCAAGTGACAACCAATGACTCTGCATGTATCTATCATAGTGACAACAAGTGACAATCAGTAACTGTCCTAGCCCCAACCAGTAACTGTCCTTGTGATAACCAGTAAATGCCCTAGATACAACCAGTAACAGTCTTAGTGACAACCAATGATAGTCCTACTGAAAACTAATGAAAGTCCTAACGACAACCAGTAACTGTCCTTGTGATAACCAGTAAATGCCCTAGAGACAACCAGTGACAGTCTTAGTGACAACCAGTGACTGTCCTAGCGACAAAAAGTAACTATCTTAGTGACGAGTGACTGTCCTCGTCACAACCAGTCACTGTCTTAATGACAACCAATGACTGTCCTAGCGACTAACAGTAACTATCTTAGTGACAACAAGTGACTGTCCTCGTCATAACCAGTCACTGTCTTAATGATAACCAGTTACTATCCTAGCGACAACCAGAGACAGTCCTAGCAACAATCAGTCACTGTTCTAGTGACAACCAGTGACAGTCCTAGTGACAAACAGTAACTGTCCTGGGGACAACAAGTGACAGTCTAAGCGATAATATGTGATAGTTCTAGTGGCAACCAGTGAATGTCCTAGTGACAACCAGTAACTGTACTAGCGACAACGTGTGACTGTACTAGCGACAACCAGTGACTTTCCTAGTGAAAACCAGTGAGTCCTAGAGACATTTAATGACGTTCCTAGCGAGAACAAGTACCTGTCCTAGTGACAACAAGTGACAGTCCTAGTGGCAATCAGTAAATGTCCTAGTGACAACCTGTAACTGTTCTAGAGACAGCCAGTGACAGTCCTAGTGACAACCAGTCACTGTTCTAGTCACAACCAGTGACAGTCCTAGTGACAAACAGTAACTGTCCTGGGGACAACAAGTGACAGTCTAAGCGATAATATGTGATAGTTCTAGTGGCAACCAGTGAATGTCCTAGTGACAACCAGTAACTGTACTAGCGACAACGTGTGACTGTACTAACGACAACCAGTGACATTCCTAGTGAAAACCAGTGAGTCCTAGAGACATTTAATGACGTTCCTAGCGAGAACAAGTACCTGTCCTAGTGACAACAAGTGACAGTCCTAGTGGCAATCAGTAAATGTCCTAGTGACAACCTGTAACTGTTCTAGAGACAGCCAGTGACAGTCCTAGTGACAACCAGTCACTGTCCTAGTGACAACCAGTCACTGTCCTTGTAACAACCAGTGACTGTCCTTCTGACAACCAGTCACTGTCCTAGTGACAACCAGTGACAGTCCTAGTGACAACCAATGAATGTCCTAGTGACAACCAGTGACCAATTCAAAATGATTGAGAGCCTGCAGGAGAATCAATGACTGATATAATGTAGCTTGGGGAGTGTTTGCTTTGTTGTTCCGGCTATTTGTATGCTATCTTTGACAGACTTCGGATTTAGCTCCATAACTCAAATACTTAATGTCGAACAGTCATCAAAATTGATGTGTTGATGTTATAGAAGAGTAATTTGACAAATAAGTGAGTCATACCATAGATAAATGCATTTTGGTGTTTTCACCTTTCTGATTTTAAGAAATGTTCAGTTGTAATTGGAATGGTGATAAAAATATGATCATGTTGGTACATTTTTTTTAGTTTCAGGTGTTCATCTCGAAACGTGCATATCTGGAAAAGTATTATAGAATGTTTTTAAAAATATTTCTGAACTGTAAGATCTTCTTAAATGATTTCTGAACTGTAAATCTTTAGATTATAATGATGAAGTGTTTTTTACACAAGTGAGTTTGACAGCTTCCTCAAGCGAACGTCAGAAAAAAAGTACTGAAGTAAAAAGAAATATTAATTTTGACAAGGGAAATAGTGAAGATTACAGTGATGATGAGGTGGAAGATATCAATTTAATGAGTGTTGAAGTCATGCTTGTGTATTTAGTGACCTCAATAAAAGGAGACGATGTTAAATGTTCTTCTTTTCTCTTTAATTATGTAGCGGAACTGGACAATAAAAAAATTCAACGGAATGAAAGCAAAGAAATGTTTAGTTCAAATAATTATTAGTTTTAAGCGTTTTTGTTATTTTTATAGTTCATATACACGTCACGTGATCAACCAACTATTGTTAACATCGGTACTTTATTTAGTAGAGTTGAAAGTACCGGATATAATTATCCTGATCTGTATAATCACAACAAGTGACCACAAACGTTAGTGAGGTAGCACTCTGGTGTCGGCATCAGATCCGCAAGACGGTAATTAACTGAAGTTTAATTGCAAACTCGCAGACTCAAAAGATTTGCTTGAAGAACAAAAGACAAATAAAAACAAAATCGCTGATCTAATCAAATAATAAAATAACAAACAGTCACAGAAAGAAAAACAATGAGAAGAGAAAAGCATATTTGGATTAAGTCGACAAGAGCACAAATCTATTTCCAAAAATGCCAGAGGGGATCCTTTATCACATTAAAAGTGGCGAAAAATATTAACAAAACAATACCGTGTCCATATCTCAAAACAAGAATTAATGGCAATTGTCACTGTATCTTGTTAGTCTACTCGCCCAGCAAGTTAATATGATAACGTTTATGACATTTATTTTAGCATCCGCCTCTATACTATTATGCTATTTGGGCTGAACCACAGAGTGATACCATTTGCTGTATTTCGTTGATTAGCACATTACCAAAATTGGAAATAAACATAAAATGAAAATGAATAAGATTTAGTAATTTCACTCTGTCCTGTGTAATCAGAGTTTTTAACAACAAGTATCTCCTTCACTGTTACATTTTCTATATGATAAAAACCAATGTTTCTGTGACAAATATGGTTCATTAACACATCACGTGTTCAACCCATCAATGTGTTCCTCTATACGATGTTTAGAAGAGTTGAAAGATACGGATACAATTATTGTCTGCATATTTCGATTTCCAAGGATCACACGAAGTGGCCACAAACGTGTCATCACGAACAGCTATTGCCCAAGGATATTTCATTTCATCTGATGATGTCAGTAGTTCCCTGACGTGTGTCCCGTCCCCAGACATCTGTACGACGTTGTGTGATTCACTTCCACACACGTAGATGTTACCCTCCCTGTCCATATCTATTCCACTAGCACCACTCACGACACCGACCTTCATCACATCCGTGTGACGTTTGTCAGCCGACAGTCTGGACACCGTAACGTCCCCCGTAGTGTTGTTATAGATACTGATGAGTGTGTCTCCCGTTACTGAATCTTGTTTGAGGTAATAACAAACATTCTTATATCTATGTAACAACTCAGTCGCTCCGTCCTGTGTCACACTGTATAACTCTCCGCTACCTGTACCCACGACAAACCTCCCGTCTGTATGTGTTATACCAATACAGTGTTTAACATTAGGCATGTTGATCTCGGACGACAGGGAGAGTTTTGAGTCCTCTACTTTCACGACACGGACACCATCAGGAGTGTAGACAGCGACAGCCACGGTACTGTTGTTAACCAGACACAGGTCCCAGGGATGTCCCTGAATAGTCAACTCGTCTAGGTACTGTCCTTTGTCCGTAAACAACTTCAGCTTGTTGTTTCTGTTATCACTAAGTACTATCTGTTCATTTGGAAGGTACACAACTCCACGTATCGCACAATCATTGTTATCTGACGGGGTCTTTACGTTAAATTTTCCTATTTCTTTCACACGACGCTCTGACAAAGGTACGGACAGGTATTCAAGATCACCAGGAAAACATCGGCGTTGTCTCTCGATTACGATCTTCCCCATCGCCTCATCGCCAAGGGTTACCAGTCTGGGAACAATATGATGGTTAATTCTGACGGACGTGAAGGACTTGTTCATTTTCTTGACCAGGACCTTACACGACTCCACTTCTGCCTGTCCTCTCTGATACAACACTATCGCCTCTAAAGTGTCGTTTTCTTCTGCGGCTGTAACGGACGACTTCATGGTATTAACCATACTGTTCATCAGACGTTCACACTGTCGTGACGAAGCCTCCATGTTCCCCTTCTCCTCTTTAAACAATGTAATTAACTTATCAGTGACGTCTTTCTGAAGTTTGTTCAGCTGTTCTTTGACTCTTTGGCGCAGATCTTTGATGCTTTGCAGTGCGATTTCCTGATTTTGAACCATGGTTTGGATCTGCTCGTCAAAATCCTTCACCAATGACGTCATAGCCTGTACTCCTTTCTTCAGTGCAAGCTCCATCTCTTCTAGTTGTGAACCGGCTTTTAACTTCTGTAAATATTCCATCACCGTTGTCACCTCATCACAACGTCTGTGGTCTTTGATCATACATATGTTGCATCCAAGACGTTTGTGGTCTTCACAGTACCAAATCAATTTCTCGTCGTGTTGGTCACATTTAGGGACTATTTTTTCCTGTTTTGTCTTCCTGCTATCGTACCCAGTTATATCTAAGATATCACATTCATTATGCAAGACATCATGATAATGCACCTTACATGTTTCGCACAAATTCAAGTTCATTATTTTACACCAGAATTTCGCTAGATTGGTCAGGTTACCTCTTGTCTGGCATGGCTTGCAGTACAGTGGTTCAGACGAATGTTCCTTAAGCTTGATTAGGTCCTGGATCACAGCATTAGTCGGGAACTGTTCTGCCCATTTGTCCTTAGCTTCCGTTTGATTGACGGTCTGGGTCATTCTCCTACAGACGGGACAGGGGAATGATGTTGCCGACGCCATTTTTCCAGACAGTTCCTTGGTGATGTAGGTCCCCAGGCATTCCTGACAGAAGCAGTGGCGACAGGGTAAGGACTTGGGTTGTCGCAGTCGCTCCAGACATATTGGACACTCCAGTAAGTGTACGTCCAGTTCCGGAGAAGGGCTGCCTTCTGCCATCGTAACAGCTAGGGCAGATTAACACTGGTCTGAAAAGGAAAAGAGTAACGATAATAATTTAATGTGTTTCACACAAAATGATTTGATCAAATTCACAAATTCAATAGCTTGCTTATTATACTTAATCATTTATCAAAGCTTTAATGTCTCGCCCCCTAAGTGTTTAAATTTATAGTTCTATCATTATGGTATAAATGTCAGCTTCGCCATCTCATTTGTTTCAAGGATGAGAAAGGTTATTATCAAGTCAGAACGGTATGGTCGGGTTTCATTCTGATAACGAGGAGGGGGTAAGGGGTCACTATGATAACGAGGGGTCGGGTGTCATTCTGATAACGAGGAGGGGGTCGGGTGTAATGCTGATAACGAGGAGGGGGCTGGTGTCATTCTGATTACGAGGAGGGGTCGGTGTTATTTTGATAGCGAGGAGGGGTCGGGTGTCATTCTGATAACGAGGAGAGGTCAGGTGTCATTCTGATAGGGAGGAGGGGTCATGTGTCATTCTGATAACGAGGAGGCGGTTGGGGGGCACTCTCATAACGAGTAAGGGGTCGGTAGTCATTCCGATAGTAAGGAGGTGTCGGGTGTCGTGCATTCTGATAACGACGAATGGTCGGGTGTCATTCTGATAACGACGAAGGGTCGGGTGTCGTTCTGATAACGAGGAGGGGTTCGGGTATCATTCTGATAACGACGAAGGATCAGGTGTCATTCTGATAACGAGGATGGGGAGGGGGTCACTCTCATTACAAGGAAGGAGCGGTCAGGTGTCATGGTGATAACGAGGAGGGGTCGGGTGTCATTCTGATGACGATTAGAGAGCATGTGTCATTCTGATAACTAGGAGGGGTCGGGTATCATTCTGATAACGACGAAGGGTCAGGTGTCATTCTGATAACGAGGATGGGGAGGGGGTCACTCTCATTACAAGGAAGGTGGGGTCAGGTGTCATGCTGATAACGAGGAGGGGTCGGTTGTCATTCTGATGACGATTAGAGAGCATGTGTCATGCTGATCACAAGAAGGGGTCGGGTGTCATTCTGGTAACGAGGAGGCGGTCGGGGTCACTCTCATTACAAGGAAGGGGTCGGGTGTCATTCTGATAACGAGGAGGGGTCGGGTGTCATTCTGATGACGATTAGAGAGCAGCTGTCATTCTGGTAACGACGAAGGGTCGGGTGTCGTTCTGATAATGAGGAGGGGTTCGGGTGTCATTCTGATAATGAGGAGGGGGTCAGGTGTCATTCTGATAACGAGGAGGGGTCGGGTTTCATTCTGATGACGAGGAGGGATCGGTACATTGTATCATATCAATAACAAGGTGTCATTTTATTAACGAAGAGGGGTCGGGTATCATCCTGATCAATAGGAAGGGGTCGGGTGTCATTCTGATTACGAGGAGGAGGTCGGGTGTACTTTCTGATAACAAGGAACATATTTCTTCATATATTTTTATCTTATGTGCTGAAATTTTATCGATTCTATTAAGAAATAATTCTGACATCAGCGGTATTGTTGTAAATAACAAAGAAATTCTTTTATCACAGTTTGCTGATGATACGTCTGTTATCCTTGACGGTTCAGAAAAATCTTTAAATGTAACGCTACAACAACTTAACTATTATGCCAGAATTTCAGGTCTTAAAATGAATTTCACCAAGACCCAGGTAATCTGGATAGGCAGTGAAAAATATAGTAATAATAAATATACAACAGAGCACATTTTTTTGTGGGGAAGTACACGTTTTAATTTGCTAGGCATTGAATATGATGTTGGTTTACTAGAGTAGTTAAATTAAACATTGATAAGAAACTTGTTAAACTTAAATCTCTCATAAGTTCGTGGAATAGAAGAAATCTCACTCCAATAGGTAAGATAACCATTATTAAAACATTGCTAATTTCACAATTTAATCATCTTTTTATAGCTCTTCCAAACCCACATGACTCTTATATAAAAAAAGTAAATAACATATTATACAAATTTTTGTGGTGCGGAAAAACTGATAAAGTTAAACGTGATGTTATAATTAAGTCATACGAACATGGTGGTTTGAAAATGATTCATTTAAAGTCTTTCATAACAGCACCAAAGGCAACGTGGGTACGGAGGATCTTTAAAGAAGATGCTAGTTGGACTTTCATTCCTGAAAACTACATGGATAAGTTCTCTTTAGCTAATTGTGGAATTCATAAATTAAAAATTACATGTGAAGAATGTAAAAATAAATTTTGGAAACACGTTTTAGAAGCATGGTATCAAACAATAGTGTCGTCCAATTTATATAGTGAAAAAATATGTGAAAATCCTTTGTGGTATAATCACAATATCCAAACAAACAATAAGACTGTTTTCTGTAAAGAGTGGTATAGAAAAGGAGTGCTTTTTATATATGATGTAATTAAAGAAGATGGTTCTTTTTATAATTTTGTAGAATTTCAACATAGATATGATATAAGGTCCAATTTTTTAACTTTTCATAGTATAATTAGTGCTATAAAACAGTTTATAAATAGTAAACAAGAAATCTTTGCTTTAGAAAAGAGTATTTGTTTACCTAATATACCTTTAAATCTTAATATCATATTAAGGAGGACTAAAGGGGCAGAGGATATTTGTGCTGTTTTATGCCGAAATGATACAAAACCCACGTCACAAAGGAAATGGTCTACGGTTTTTAACATTCAGGACAAATTATGGATAAAGATTTATGCATGTCCTTTTAAAACTACTGAAAGTACTAAATTAAGATGGCTTCAATACCGAATCAACCATATAATCTTAACTACAAACACACTCCTACAAAAAATGGGAATAAAACAAAATTCAACTTGTACTTTTTGTAAAAGATGTCCAGAAACAATTGAACATCTATTTTGGGATTGTGGTAAAGTATGTGAAATTTTGAGAGAACTAAAACAATTGCTTGCAACCAGTAATATTGATTTGAATTTTGACAAACAGGAATGTATATTTGGGCAATTCAGTTCAAAGGATGCTGATTTGATAGTGGATAATCTTATCCTATTATTGATTAAACAATACATTTTTAAAATGAAATGCCTAGAAATAGTACTTAATATAACAAGTTTAAAGAATCACATTTTTTTAACTTAAATCTCATCAGATATTGATAATTAAGCATAAAAACTGCAAAAAGTAATATAGTCTTTCTTAATAAAGTAGAAAAATGACTTCTCTTATAAAATAATGTGAACAATTATCATTATACTATAAAGAAAAGTTTGCAATCCCCCCCCCCACCCTCCCCTTGTGAGTGTGTATGTGTATATGTGTACAGTATATAATTCGTCTCGTGTAAAGAGGTGTCCGTTGTGAAGGGAATTGTAATCAATGTAATGTATGCTTGTTGCTTTGTGTGTAAATGTGTTGGTGTCATTCTTATAACGATGAGGGGTCGGACGTCATTCTAAAAACGAGGAGGGGTCGGGCGTCATTCTGAAAACGAGACGGGGTCGGACGTCATTCTGATAACGAGGAAGGGTAGGGCGTAATTCTGATAACGAGGTGGGGTCGGGCGTCATTCTGATAACAAGAAGAGGTCGGGTGTCATTCTGATAATGAGGAGGGGGTCGGGTGCCATTCTGATAACAAAGAGGGACGGTGTGTCATTCTGATTAGGAGGAGGGTTCGGGTGTCATTTTGATAATGAGGAGGGGTTGGGTGTCATTCTGATTACGAGTAGGGGGTCGGGTGTACTTTCTGATAACGAGGAAGAGGTCGGGTGGCAGTCAGATAACGATTAGTTTTACTGCCAGTAGTGTTTGTATTTAAGAGGCTAATATCAATTATAGTTGTGTGTTATTATGTTTGTCTATTAAGAGTTGTGCAAGAGGTGTATCAGTGGGTGTATAAACTTGTGTATGTGTGGTGTGTAGCTATATTATGTGTATTTAACATTGTGAGTGAGGGTTAGACTGATAACACATATTATCTATAATGGAAGTGTTAATGTGGATGTATGTTATTGTTACACCTCTTCATATCTTGACTTATCAATCCACTTACAGTTTTTCAAACCGAAGTTAATTTAACAATTCGACACACAAGTCCTCAAATTATTAATACTCTTAACTTGTCAATCGATATCACCCGTCCATCCTAGCCCCTGTGTAATAATATGTATATGAACATGTATTTCATGCTGTACCGGAGTGGGAGAAAACATATATAGGCTATGCCTGTTGCCTAATCCGTTAGTTTTTGAAACTTAAAATATCTTGAATGTTATAGTCCCTGTGTTATAACTTAAAAAACAATTGAGATTCCCTACTCATGATTATATATACAAATGCTAGGCATACTGAGACGAACACAATCATGCTACCAGATTCGGTAGATTTGGATACACATATGTAATGATATCAGGATAGGGTCAGGGGATTGGTCCTATTCTTTGGATCTTATTTGCGTGGACTTGTGTATGAACTTATGGATGACCCCCCCNCCCCCACCCCCTAATACATTCCCGCCTCTCCTCTCCTTCCTATAGTCTATCATTATAAAGAGAAAGTTTGAACTTCCAGTCGATCGTCTCTGATAATCTAGTGTGTCGATGAATTGTATATACATGTCCATGTGTGTGATTTATATGACTGTGCTATATGTAATCCAACATAACGTTAAATCATTGATTAAAGTTGTGTCTTGGTGGTGAAGTTCCTTTAAAACAGCACAGATCTAGAGGTCGCAATTATCTGTACTGATCGCCAGTAATAATGGTCTGAATATCTTTTGTACCCGGTGACAAAATAATGGGGCGGATCACGCTTGACAATCACGGCTTAGTGTATGCGTACTTCACGATATTAACCCACCAACACTATCACGTATAGCAAAGTGTTGTCGACAGTGTAGTACATGTGAAACAGTAATATACAGATATAACTAAACAGTGTTTGTGTAATTTACAGATGTGTACGTAACAAAACCACCTCAGTTCCTTACTCTCACCTTGGGAACTTCCAATATCGACACGGAAAGGACAGACTGAACTTCTATCGGCAGGACACTTGTTTACACCTTGGACCCGTCTCTGATAAAGGAAATGTGTAAGGTAGATTATAGATAACGAACAGAAAAGGAGAGATAAACGTCCGGATTATGAGCGATCCCTACAAAACATAGCGTAGACGAATCGATAGGGATGGAGAGAAGATTGGGGAAACAATTACTTTTGTTCATTTATTTTACTACATTTTTCTTAATTTCTTGTAATCAAGTACTGACTATGCAAATAACATTTTCTTGGCGAGGGACAGATCCATAAAACAATCAGTAGGTTTGTTATATTAAAAACTAATAATTGATTTATTTTATACATGTGTATTTTAAAATTGGGTTTAGTGTATGTAACACTGATAAGTAATGTAATATACATCGATTTGGAGCAAAAGCCGTTACTTTGAGGCCCAAATTTACGAAGATGTAAAAATGACGGATATTTTTATTTCAAGTGATCTATTACTATGAAAGCTTGTAGATATTTGTCTAGGACAGTTTATTCCAACGGATTAAGAGGATAATTTATTTTGATAACCCCGACATAAAACCCATACAATCATTTTGTGCACGCACCCCATGAATATATCGTATTTTCCTATCAATTTTGTTTCATGTTGATCAATCAAAATGATCACTTTTAATTGATCATAAATTGTCTCGCCTTTTGTTAATATTATTTATTAATATTTTACCGAATTTACCTTAAAAATGACAAAACAATCGCATTCCCCCATCTCCTCTCAATCCTCCACTACCTCCTCTATTCCCTAATTTGTTGGATTGGTTCTATTGAAGTGACTTCGCGCCTCATTTAAATGCTGAATTTTTTAAACAAACGATCTTCCTATTTTAATCAAAATATTTTCCGATTTTGTACCCAAACAGATATCGCCGATTTGTTGATTACTTTCGCCATGATATATAGATGTCCTTATACTTGCTTGTACACGTTGTATTCTTGACTAAGTTCTGTTGTATTTACTTTCGTTAATTTTCGACGGGGAGAGAAATAGCAATAAAAGGAAGACTAAAATGGATAATGATTAATACATGTAGAATATTAGAAATGAAATGTATAATCTGGTTGTCTTATTCTTATATTTATGTTAAACATAAATGTAATTTTGTTGTGAAACCCATTTACGAGAAATACATTCAAAAACTTTTTTTAAATAGTATTACACGAAGCAGATGACTTCATTGTAAAGGTATCATACCTCCAAATGTAGAACCATTTTAGTATACGCAGAAAAGCGTGATTACTTAATACCTAATCGATCATTTATTTTTGTGACAGTGATATTTATCATCAAAACAAATAATTAACAAATACTCTTTCAGAATCCGGACACTGTCATAATGTTTTCGTTCGGGAATTATAATCTACCTTATTTACTTGCGGTTTTGGGGACGGGTCCAAGGTGTGAACAAGTGACCTGCAGATAGAAGTCTAGTCTGTCCTTTCTGTGGAGATATTGTTTGTTCATAAGGTGAGTGTAATGAACTAAGGTGGTATAGATCCGTTCACTTCTGTAAATTAAACAAACGTTGTGTAGTTATATCGGTATTTTACAAATTTATATGTACTACACTGTCGACAAACCTTCGCCATACTAGATATACACAAACCGAAAGTTGGTATAACTTTTTTTTAGTTATATCAGTATATTACAGATTTATATGTACTACACTGTCGACAAACCTGAATTATACGAAATAATATTCTCAGAGTTTAAGTCTGACAATTTAGAAATTTTACTCAAACACAATTGTAATTTTGATCTTTTATAGACCTTATAGTGTTACCAATAACTGACACACACACATAGTAAGTGTGTGGTTCTTTTTCTATTCGAATTAGACCCAGCGAGCCTGATACGATTTATACAGATGTTACACTTTGATCCTCGTATCATGCTTATGTTGGTGTTGATAATGTGAATATAGAGATTATACATGTTGAGGACTGATTAAAATTGCAGAGTTTGTATATAACAAACCTACTGGGTGTTTGATAGAAAATGTTATTTGCATATTTAGTACCTGATTACATGAAATTAAGAAAACACGTGTTAAAATAAAGGAACAAAAGTAATTGTACGGAACCTTTTAGTCCCGTACAACTATATTTGATAATGAATAAATGTTAATAACTTAGACAACTTGCTCTTTGATTAAATTTTGTCCCATAGACCTAGCGTGTTATCATGGTGATTGTCTATGGGATGACTATAGTAAAGCTCTGTTCTTTCCTTACGACCATACATTCCTGGCATAATCATCTTGTGCGTTAATAATGAGGTTCTGGCTGATTTCAGCCTTCAATGTCAGTATTTCAGTTGGTAGAATGTGTCCGCGTCTTGTAAATATTTGTCAATGGTGTGTTATTTGTTTCGAATAATGATTTCGAACAATTATCTTAATATTTAATCAATAAATAAAATCTCTGAAAGTACCACGTTAATATCATGCTTTGTTAATGATTTCGTTATTAACATGGGTATAAAGGGTTAGGGTTAGGGTTTAATTAAAAAAGGTTATAACATGTACATAAAGCCTGTGTAGGTCCACATGGTTATAAAGACAGGTGTAATCAAAAACGGTTATAACATGTACATAAATCCTGTGTAGGCCCTCATGGTTATAAAGACATTGGTGTAATTAAAACGGTTATAACATGTACATAAAGCCTGTGTAGGCCCACATTGGCAAATGCTAACAATAATTACTATACAGTCTTTTAGTACTAAGGATATTTGGAAGATACATTATCTAACATGGATCGATTGTAATTATTGGAAAGTAGATAATTACCTTTTAGTTAACATGTTAGCTAAAATATAGCCAATTATATTATATATTAAAAGTATAAATTACATAGATAACTGAAGAGAGAACAAGAAAAGAAGTAATGAAGAACATCCTTAGAATGATATCCACAAGTACATTGAGATTTACCAATAAAGTGATCACAATGCTCATTATAATTAAGATGACGTACCCCATTTCTTAGCTGACATTATATAACGTTAAGCGTACGAGGCTGACACTATTTAAACCTATTAACTACATTATCATCGTAGGAGGATGACATCTTATTTAATTTACTTTTCAAACTCGAAGTGGAAAGTTATTTTGTCAGTTACTTATTTAACAAATTCCATTTATTCATTGTGCAAAATAAAAATAGAAATTTATTTTGAAAGATAATTGTTCTAGTAAATGGTATTTTGAAGTTTCTTTAATCTTTTAAATCAAAAGTATCATCTTTATGTGAATTAACGAATGGTTCTATAATTTTATAAAGATAATTGGGTGTAGTATGGTGAATAAGTGTGTACATAATTATCAGACTTTGATTGTTTCTTCTAACTTGTAATTGATAGGTTAGGGAATCTCAACAGTTTCCATGTTGTAACACTGAAACTAAGTCCCGTTTGGTGTGGCGAGACCGTGATGTTAAATCTGATAGCATGATTGTGTGTGGCTCTTTATGTCCAGCAATTGTATACATGGTTATTGAGTGGGATGCGTTTGAAAAATATATCCCTTACACAAAATAGTTTATGGTCCTCTCAGATAAAAGAAGTGTCCTTTTTCCCACCAAAAAAAGTAAAATATTGTTCACTTATCAAAGGAGATTCAGAAATGATAAAAAACATAATGACTAAGAAAAAAATGTCTTAAGAAATATAATAACACACTTTCATTTACACTTATCAAAAGAGATTCAGAAATGATAAAAAACATTATGACTAAGAAAAAAATGTCTTAAGAAATATAATAACACACTTTCATTTACATTTACAGCTTCACAACTAACACAGTACAAAGTTTTAAAATGCTTGTGCAGAATGACACCCGACACCTCCTCGTTATCAGAATTATACCCGATTCCTCCTCGTTATTAAAATGACACCCGACCCCTCCGCGTTATCAGAATTATACCCGATCCCTCCTCGTTAACAGAATGATACCCGCCTCCTCCTTGTTATCAGAATGACACCCAACCCCTCCTCGTTATCTAAATATATCCGAACACCTCCCCGTTATCAGAATCACACATAAACCCTTCTCGTTATGAGAGTGACCACCGACCCCCTCCTCTTTATCAGACTAATACTCGATCCCTCCTCGTTATCAGAACAATAATAATAATAATATACAACATTCGATATGGCGCCCTAACATAAGCCACTCTAAAGCGCTTTACAGTACATAGAAATACAATGTTTTACAGTCAATACAATAAGCATATATATTAATCAATACAATATTGAGGAATTCGCAGGAGCTTCCTTATCAGGCGCTAACTACTAGTCCTATGCCACCTAATATCTCCCTATGTGTGTATGCCTGCGTGTGTGCTGGAGATGTATTGTGTTGTGTTCTGTTTGTAGTGGAGCCGTGCTTCCAACGGTATCATTTATAGTGCCACCTCACTTGAATGATACAGCACAGATACCGCAACACCCAACCCAGACCATTTTATACTCCACCTGGGTTGTTGGTGTTGTGTGGGCAGGAGAAAAAACACTTTCTCTAATATTCTATGCGTACGGCGACTTCGGGGATCGAACCCCGGCCGCCTGCTTGGAAGGCCAGAGTGTTAACCACTCTACCAATCCGCCTACAATGACGCCCGACCCCTCCTCGTTATTAGATTGACACCCGACCCCTTCTCGTTATGAGCGTGACCACCGACCACCTCCTCGTTATCAGAATAACACATGACCCCCTAATCGTTATCAGGATAATAACCAACCTCTCCTTGTTATCAGAATGACACCCGATCCCTCCTAGTTATCAGATTGACACCCGACCCCATCCACGTTATCAGAATGATACCCTACCCCTCCTTGTTATTAGAATGACACCCGACACCTCCTAGTTATCAGGATGACACCCCACCCCTCCTCATTATCAGAATGACACCCGATTACCTCCCCGTTATCAGAATGACACTCGAACCCTCCTCGTTATAAGAATGACCACTGACCCCTCCTCGTTACCAAAATAAACCCGACCACCTCCTCGTTATCAGAATAACACAAGAACCCTTCCTCCTTATTAGAGTGACACCCGACCCTTCCCCGTTATCAGAGTGATCCCCTCTTACTATGTACTTACTCTTTAGCATCTCTGATGCAACACATACGGAACCCTAACGCATTAGCAACTTTTGTCTCAAATTTTGATAAACGAATATGTTGTGAAAAATCGTTCAGCTGAAATTAATTGTTTGTACTGTTCATCACAATAGAGATGAATTTAACAAAAGTTTTCACAACCTTGCAACGTAATTTCCTTAATATATGTACTTTTTAAATGTACAGATGGTTATGTCATCAGCAGAGTGAAAGGATAATTAATATGAAAACCATAGTGTGATTAAACAGGCGCAGCTAAATACAGTTTGAATTTATCATATTATAGCTAAAAGGCAAACAGACCACAATCATTAGGTCACATGTGATAAAATTACTCACATTCCATACCATTCCGACTTGACTATTAACCTTTCCCATCCTTGAAACAAATGGGATGGTGAACTTCAAGTGAAGCTAACATTTATACCATAATGATAGAACTGTATATACAAAATATTTAGGGCGAGTCATTAAGATTTTGATAAAGGATTAAGTATAATAAGCAAGCTATTGAATTTGTGAATTTCACACATATGCTTATTATCGTTACTCTTTCCTTTTCAGGCCAGTGTTAATCTGCCCTAGCTGTTACTATGGCAGAAGGCGGCCCTTCTCCGGAACTGGACGAACACTTACTGAAGTGTCCAATATGTCTGGAGCGACTTCGACAACCCAAGTCCTTACCCTGCCTCCACTCTTTCTGTCAGGAATGCCTCGGGACCTACATCACCAAGGAACTGTCTGGAAAAATGGCCTTGGCAACATCGTTCCCCTGTCCTGTCTGTAGGAGAATGACCCAGACCGTCAATCAAACGGTATCTAAGGACAAATGGGCAGAACAGTTCCCGATTAATGCTGTGATCCAGGAGCTTATACAACTTAAGGACCGATCGTCTGAACCACTGTACTGCAAGCCCTGCCAGACAAGAGGTAGCCTGACCATTCCAGCGAAATTCTGGTGCAAGTCTATGGGCGTGAAATTCTGTGATACTTGTAAGATACAACATCATGACATTATGCACAATGAATGTGATATCTTAGATATTACTGGGTACGATAGCAGGACGACAAAACAGGAAAAGTCAGTCCCTAAATGTGACCAACACGACGATAAATTGATTTGGTACTGTGAAGACGACAAACGTCTTGGATGCAACATATGTATGATCAAAGACCACAGACGTTGTGAAGAGGTGACAACGGCAGTGGAATATTTACAAAAGTTAAAAACTGGTTCACAACTAGAAGAAATGGAGATGGCATTGAAGAAAGGAGCACATGCCATGACGTCATTGTTGAAGGATTTTGACGAGCAGATCCAAAGCATGGTTCAGAATCAGGAAATCGCACTGCAAAGCATAAAAGCTCTACGCCAAAGCGTCGAAGAACAGCTGAACAAACTTCAGAAGGACGTCACGGACAAGCTAATTACAATGTTTAAAGAGGAGAAGGGGAATATGGAGGCCTCGTCACGGCAGTGTGAACGGCTGATGAACAGTATGTTTAATACCCAGAAGTCGTCCGTTACAGCCGCAGAGGGGAACAACGCTATTGAGACGATAGTGTTGTATCAGAGAGGACAGGCAGAAGTGGAGTCGTGTAAGGCCTTGGTCACGGAAATGAGCAAGTCCTTCAGGTTCGTCAGCATTAAGCATCAGATTGTTCACAGAATGGTAACCATTGGTGATGATGCGATGGGAAAGATCATCATCGAGAGACAACAGCGATTTCTTCCTGATGATTTTGATTACCTGTCCGTACCTTTGTCAGATCGTCGTGTGAAAGAAATAGGGAAGTTTAACGTAAAGACTTCGTCAGATAAAGAGAGATGTTGGTTACGTGGAGTGGTGTATCTTCCTAATGAACAAATAGTACTTAGTGATTACAACAACAAGAAGCTGAGGGTGTTTACGGACAAAGGACAGTACCTTGACGAGTTGGTCATTCGTGGAAATCCCAGCGACCTGTGTCTGGTGAAAAACAACACCGTGGCAGTCGCTGTCAACAGTCCTGGTGGTGTCTGTGTCGTGCAAGTCGAGGACTCCAAATTCTTCCTGTCTTCCGAGATCAACATATCTAATGGTAAAGACTGTATTGGTATAACACATAGAGACGGGAAGTTTATCGTGGGTACACGTGGAGGAGAGGTATACAGTGTGACACAGGACGGAACAGCTGAGTTGTTACATAAGTATAACAACAGCTGTTATACCCTCACACAAGATCCAGTAAAGGGAGACACAATCGTCAGCGTCAATAACAACAACACAGAGGACGTCGTAGTGTCCAGACTGTCAGCTGACAAACTTCACACGGATGTGATGAAGGTCGGTGTCGTGAGGGATGTTGAAGGAATAGACATCGACAGAGAGGGTAACATTTACGTGTGTGGTAATAGTTCACACAACGTCGTACAGATGTCTGGGGACGGGACACACGTCAGGGAACTGATGACGTCATCAGAGGGAATGAAATCTCCTCAGGCAATAGCTGTTCGTGGTACCATGTTTGTGGTCACTTCTTGGGGTTCTACAGACCAGGATAGTTGTATCCAAGTCTTCCAACTCTACTAAACATGTAGCACAGACAAGCACGCAGATGGTTGATCACGTGATGTGTATATGAACAATAAAAGTCACCAAATTAATACAAACACTGAAACATTGCAAATTCTCTGATTCTTTTGATTTAGATTTGACATTTGTTTGGTTTATTATCGGGACATTCAGTATAACATGACGTAAATAAGATAGTGAAGAATATACTCGTTTCTCGATATCATAATTATACTCAAAAGAGTGACATTATTATAACTTAATCATTTACGCTATTGCTTTGTTTTTATTTATCTTATTTTTTATGAAAACTGGAACTACAAAGTATCAAATGTTCCTCTAATACCATAGTTGTATAGAATTGGATGTTTACTCAAAAAATAAATGATTAAAACGTTTTCATTTGTTGTTTTACAGTTAACAGCGTCAATTGTCATTAACTCTTTCTTGAAATATGAACAGGATACTGTGTTGCTGAATATTTTCTCCAGTTTAAAAGGGAAAAGGAGATAAAGACTCATCACGGAAATTGTGTAATAAGTATGTGTTCTTTGTGCGTTACGAGTGTTTGAATATAAAGCCAACTTTTCTTCTCTGAAACAATAATTGCAGGCATTTGTATATTCTTACGTTCGAGTAAACCTCCGACAGCACACGTAAGTATTTTGGCAGTAGTCTAATCTAAGTGCTCTCTGCACAACAAATATTAGGATTAATTATTATTGCGCCGATTGGAGTGTCTGTACAAAGTTTCCAATTCATCAACGCTCTAATCAATAAAACACTGATTATATGTTGAAGTTTGAGTCCGTTAAAAATAAATTCTTTTACACTATATTGATTTATATGTATGTCTTTCTTTCAACTTTTAGGCATGTGTTGTGCTATTCTTTTTTAACGATATTACTCTACCTCGAATCATTTTGACGGCTGTGATAGCATGATCCTTCACGGTTGTATAAATCGTAAAAAGAAATATTTTGCTTGGCTCGTAAAACTCTATCTTGTCTAATAATGATAAATGTAAATGAAAGATGCTAACGATGATGGTTGATTAAGGCATAGAGTACCGAGGAGGGTTTTGAGAAGTGATTGAGAAAGGGAATTTATTTCGTAGCGTACCTCCAACTAAATTAATTGGTGTGCTGGCTAATCGAAGATGTCAAATAATTCAGCTATCAATCGGGACCTCGTTAGAAGTGTTTTTCACATTCACCTGATTATTGAGTCTGTGTTATTTTTTGTGTATTCTACACTTTCAGCTTATTATTGAGTCGGCGATTTCTTTGTGCATTACTCGTTCAGCTTATTATTGAGTCTGTGAATAATTTGTGTATTACACGTTCAGCTTATTATTGAGTCTATGAATTATTTGTGTATTACACGTTCAATTTATTATAGAGTCTGTGAGTTCTTTTTGTATTACACACTCAGCTTATTATTGAGTCTGTAAGTTCTCTGTTTATTACACGTTCAGCTTATTATTGAGTCTGTGGGTTCTTTGTGTATTACAAGTTCAGCTTATTATTGAGTCTGTGAGTTTTTGTGTATTACACGTTCAGCTTATTATTGAGTCTATGAATTATTTGTGTATTACACGTTCAACTTATTATTGAGTCTATGAATTATTTGTGTATTACACGTTCAGCTTATTATTGAGTCTGTGAGTTTTTTTGTGAATTACACGTTCAGCTGATTATTGAGTCTATGAATTATTTGTGTATTACACGCTCAGCTTATTATTGAGTTTGTGAGTTCTTTGTGTATTAAACATTCAGCTTATTATTGAGTCTGTGAGTTCTTTGTGTATTACACATTCAGCTTTTTATTGAGTCACTGTTATTGTTTGTGTATTACACTTTCAGCTTATTATTGAGACTGTTAGTTCTTTGTGTATTACAAGTTCAGCTTATTATTGAGACTGTTAGTTCTTTGTGTTTTACAAGTTCAGCTTATTATTGAGTCTGTGAGTTCTTTGTGTATTATAAGTTCCGCTTATTATTGAGTCTGTGAGTTCTTTGTGTATTACACATTCAGCTTTTTATTGAGTCACTGTTATTGTTTGTGTATTACACTTTCAGCTTATTATTGAGACTGTTAGTTCTTTGTGTATTACAAGTTCAGCTTATTATTGAGTCTGTGAGTTCTTTGTGCATTACACGTTCAGTTTATTATTGAGTCTGTGAATTATTTGTGTACTACACGTTCAGCTTATTATTGAGTCTGTGAGTTTTTTGTGTTTTACACGTTCGGCTTATTATTGAGTCTATGAATTATTTGTGTATTGTACGTTCAGCTTATTATTGAGTCTGTGAGTTCTTTGTGTATTACACATTCAATTTATTATAGAGTCTGTGAGTTCTTTATGTATTACACGTTTAGCTTATTATTGAGTCTGTGAGTTCTTTGTGGATTACACATTCAGCTTATTATTGAGTCACTGTTATTGTTTGTGTATTACACTTTCAGCTTACTATTGAGACTGTTAGTTCTTTGTGTATTACAAGTTCAGCTTATTATTGAGTCTGTGAGTTCTTTGTGTATTACAAGTTCAGCTTATTATTGAGTCTATGAGTTCTTTGTGCATTACACGTTCAGTTTATTATTGAGTCTGTGAATTATTTGTGTACTACACGTTCAATTTATTATTGAGTCTATGAATTATTTGTGTATTGTACGTTCAGCTTATTATTGAGTCTGTGAGTTCTCTGTGTATTACACATTCAGCTTATTATTGAGTCTGTGAGTTCTTTGTGTATTACACGTTTAACTTAGTATTGAGTCTGTGAGTACTCTGTTTATTACACGTTCAGCTTATTATTGAGTCACTTTTATTGTTTGTGTATTACACGTTCAGCTTATTTTTGAGTCTGTGAGTTCTTTGTGTATTACATGTTCAGCTGATTATTGAGTCTGTGAGTTCTACTAACCTAAACAAAATATCGATTTACTCGATGTATCCAAACCCTAATACCGATTAATCAAATATAGCTCAACCTTAAATATCGATTTACCCAATATAACCCAACACGAGAGACACGACAAAGGAAAAGTTAACATCCCGAAAATATAATCGCGAGAAGGAATAACTGGTAGTGAATATTTGTGTTGAGTAAGATTTCCAAGCAGATGAGCATACATGTACAATGAACATACATGTGCAATAAACATACATGTACAATGAACATACATGTACAATAAGCATACATGTACAATGAACATACATGTACAATGAACATACATGTACAATAAGCATACATGTACAGTACCCATACATATACAATGAACATACATTTACAATGAGCATACATGTGCAATGAACATCAATGAACATACATGTACAATGAACATACATGTACAATAAGCATACATGTACAATGAACATACATGTACAATGAACATTCATGTACAAAACCCATACATGTACAATGAACATACATTTACAATGA
Organism: Mizuhopecten yessoensis; assembly: GCF_002113885.1. Lineage (NCBI taxonomy): Eukaryota > Metazoa > Mollusca > Bivalvia > Pectinida > Pectinidae > Mizuhopecten > Mizuhopecten yessoensis. Next base: position 630,806 of record NW_018408884.1, read on the forward strand.
GGATAAAAGTATAATGAGCATACGTGTACAATGAGCATACATGAACAATGAGCGTTAATGTACAGTACCCATACATATACAATGAACATACATTTACAATGAGGATAAAAGTATAATGAGCATACGTGTACAATGAACATACATATACAATGAACATACATGTACAATGAACATACATGTACAATGAACATTCATGTACAAAACCCATACATGTACAATGAGCATACATGTACAAAAAGCATATATGTACAATGAACATACATGTACAAGGAACATACATGTACAAGGAACCTCAATGAACATGCATGTACAATGAACATCAATTAGCATACATGTACAATGAACATACATGTTCAATGAACATACATGTACAATGAACATACATGTACAATGAACATACATGTACAATGAACATCGATGAACATAAATGTACAATGAACATACATGTACAATGAACATCAATGAACATACATGTACAATGAACATCAATGAACATGCATGTACAATGAACATACATGTACAATGAACATACATGTACAATGAACATCAATGGACATACATGTACAATGAATATACATGTACAAGGAACATACATGTACAATGAACATACATGTACAATGAACATACATGTACAATGAACATCAATGGACATACATGTACAATGAACATACATGTACAACGAACATACATGTACAATGAACATACATGTACAATGAACATCAATGATCATACATGTACAATGAACATACATGTACAATAAGCATACATATACAATGAACATACGTGTACAATGAACATACATGTACATGGAGCATACTTGTATAATGCGCATATATGTACAAAAAGTAAACATGTACAATAAGCATATTTGTACAATGAACATACATGTACAATAAGCATACATATATAATGAACATACATGTACAATAAGCATACATGTACAATGAACATACATGTACAATGAGCATACTTGTATAATGCGCATATATGTACAATAAGTAAACATGTACAATAAGCATATTTGTACAATAAACATACATGTACAATGAACATACATGTACAATAAGCATACATGTACAATGAGCATACTTGTACAAAATGGCGGTCGTGAAATTAGGGAAATGCGCGAAAATTAAACACTCCGATAAACAACGCATTTAATATTTGGTGAGGGGTCCCTTGGACTAGAAGACTGTCGGTTAACGATGTGGGATTGAATTATATAGAGATTCCACGTATTCCGAAATCAATGAATTCAAGAATGGCAATATACTTCTCCTGAGATGTGTGGACATTCGGTGCCAACTTTCAAATTTCCCGTTCGATCCTTACCCTCGAATTTTGAATTATATTAAGAAGCTTCAAAATCAAATTTAAAATGATTGACTTTGTGACATCTAATTGATTTGGTATTTGTTGGAAGAGTCATCTCTCTTTGTACAGCAAAATTAACTCCGGACCCGGGTATTTGCCAGCCATGGTATTTTGTTAGATGTTCCATGTGACTTCCGTTTTTAGGACGTTTCATGAGGAAAGAAGCTGCTGCAAGTCCAGTGAAAATAGTTATATCTGTCTTCTCCTTCGCACCAATAAAAGTTTTCTGTCTCAAGTTCTGTTGATTTCCTGTTTTCAGGTGATGTTCGTGGTTTGTGACATTAATGCCTCTAATCGTCATGGTTTGTGGTGAAAGATGTGGTTAAAGATAGGGATCGCTCTGGAGAGACAGTTTGTTTTATATGGCACAACATTCGTGATCATCTGATTCTTAAATCGATTTGATAATTTAACACACCTCAAGGTTATATCCCTTAAATTATTTGTATATTGATCATGATAATATTTTGCCAATCAAATGAATATTTTTTATAATTCGAAATTTACTGTGTGGGTCAATTTGTGTCTATTTGATAAAGTAAATGGATTGTGAAGGCCGTACGGAGATCAGCATTCGATTTTCCCGTTGGTTACTGTTAGTTATGTGAACAGGATTTTGAGTGTAAAAGGCGAGTTAGATACCGCTGAGACGTTTAAGATCTCAAATGTCACATATTTATGGGACATTCCACTCGATAGATGAGAGAGGGACGACATGCACAGTAATTCACATACCTGCGATTTATTTCCTGTTGAACAAGCAAAATTGATTTCACAAAAGAAATCAAGAAGTCAAGTGTGTTTTCTTTTTGAAACAATTATGAATGGCTTAAATACTCATTCATCTCATCATTTTTTAGCAATGTCATATTATATGCACAACTATTTCAGGCTTATAACCACATACATCAAAATTCGTCATTTAAAAAAAAAGATATTTCTTGTTTTATTAATCACCATCAACAATGGATTTCTTGAAGTTAACATTATTATGGATTCAGAGACAGATATGTTTGCTGAACGATATTGTATGTTTGACTCATCCGACAGACCTCTTGATTTCCTCCTATGACAACAAGAACATTTGGAAAGAATTTGTACAGACTATCAGACGACAATACACACAAACATATGCCACTACTTTCGGTTTACTTTATATGTAGGGAACGTTTCAAGGCTAAACCTACGTATTTCCTTAGTTATCTCCCTTTGGTTACGCGAAACGAGATATCGCGATGTCCCCATTGCGCGAAAATCGCGGGACGGCGCTATGCATCAAACTATAATTTAATATTATTTGAAACATTCCATTTTTTCTTTGTTTGTTCGGTTAGTTTAAGTTGGCAGTCCGAAAAAAATGTAGTATGATGTTTGCTGACTTCCTGCACATAGTACCATTTTTCATTCATATAACTTAATAGACTAAGGATATAATTAGTTCACGTGAAATCGCTTCAAGTGATTTTATTCGAAATGCTGGTTGGAATTAAGTTTCCTTCTTCAATAATCTTCCCAACACACAATGTTGTCAGTTGTACCATAAGGTGTCTTTAGACTGTCATCTGTTAATTTTTGTCCTAATGGCGTTTTAATAGTCTTGCAATTTGTCGGGGAAGTCACATGACGAAATTGTCAGGAACAAATATAATGTGAACTTGGCATAGGATACGGTTGTTAATTGTACTCTAAGATGTCATTATACTGACATTTGTTCACTTCTGAGATTTCGGCACTTTAACGATTCTGGCGATTTATTGGGGGAGACCTATAACGAAATCGTTGCAAAATGATGCCCAGTGATATTATACTGAATGCTCACATGCAATTGAGCACTGTCATTTGAATCAGAACGACGACGCGATATAGTGTTACTCTCTGGAAGCGGATTGAGAAATTCACATTTTCATAGCCTGCATCGTCACACGTCGGCCGGAATCTGCAACATTCTTTTTAAGATCATTGGTAAATGATATGGGTGTAAAGTAGAGTTTTTTGGGTAGAGAACAAATGGTACACTAACTGACTTATATTAGAGACGTACTTTGTAACTAAGATACTATATTATACATACTACTATAGGGAGTGTAGGCCTGCTACTATCCAATACATAATACATTAACACAAACACAGATCCACCTCATGAACATACACTTAGACACTTCCATTATACTCTAGGAAAACCCGTTAGCTCTATCGTTGTATCTGTATAAAGAAAAACGGAAACACGTGTTTATAGAAACATATTTACATTCTGTGTTGCATTTGCCTATATGTCGTTAGTAAACCAAATTGCAGTATATGAGACTGTATACTACAGTTTACAGTGATGCGGCCAGTGTAGGAATGCAGGTGGTACAATGTAAACAAACATGGACGCAAGTCACATCCGATATCAATAGGCCTATAGTCAGAGAACTTTCTAGGTTCGTTAGCATTTAGAAATGTACAATGTAGGACATAGCAAAAAATAAAGCAACTTGACAAATTATGACAATATAAATTCATTATAAGATTTGTAGGTACCACAAAATTATTGTAAGCGCCATTCTAGATACGAAATTACCAAGTTTGTCAACGTCATTAGGCAGGGGCTCGGTTTCGAATTTTTGAGTTATGCATAACATCAGTGAATAATCTTGTAAAAGTCGAGGGTATCGACAAGGTTTTAGAATGTGTATAAATACCTTTTTAAGTGTTGTGGTTCTTCAGTGATGTCATCTATTACTCAAAATCACGAAACCGAGCCCCTGTGAACGTCGTCTGCTAGCGATGCTAATATGACCGATTAGACATGGAATCTGTTTCAAACGAAAGTCCTTGGAATCGTTATTACCTACTGGAAGGACCACTACTTTAATTAAAAATTTCCGAGTATTTATGCTACTGTGTTATGAATATACACAGTATTCAAATCGAATTAAATATATGGATATACGTCTTGAACTTGAGCAACTTAAATTTGCTATGGCAACATGAAATAAATCAAAACATGCATGTATTCTGATAAGGGAGCAAGTCCCAGTTAGGGGGAAAGATGTTGAAAAACTTGAGTGCTCAAACCATGCATGTAAATGTAACAAGTAGAGAAACTTGTGGCAGAAAATCCGGCCTAAGAGCAAACACCATCTCACCAAGGTTACAAGAGTGAGAATTGTAAATTAAATACGGTGTGCTATTCGCATGAGAACAAATGAGGCTACTTTAACTGGAAATAGACAGTTAGCAGTAACAAATCTGAAACGTGACATCATTCAGTCTGTCTATCATGTTTTTTGGTCATCATAGCAACTGCTCGGACTTATGCAAGACCAAACCTAAAACAGATACTGCATCAACATCATCAACTGAAGTAGGTTCTTCAGAGTTAACCGGTCGAAGATGTTATAAATGACCAGGTCAAAATGTGGTCCGAAGGATCCTCCGTAACGGCACAGGACGAGTCCCGCTTAGGAACGTCTACAGTTTACAGTAAGGTGGAGACGTTCATCCTCCAAGATGTGTCAAACATCTTGTCCACCATTGCAGACAAAAGCAGCAGACTTATTGGATGCATGACAACCAACCTAGCGGAAAACCATGCATATCCGTTCCAAATTTGATGGTGGCAAAGTTCATAATTTATGTAATAGAGGATCGTGGCATGGTAGGTGTTATGGGGTCCACTACGTATGAATCTAGGGCCACAATGGTCTCCAAAAGTGTGGAAAATGTCAACTGCAACTGAACCTGGCAACAAAGGGCCTGTTTCCAGTAATGTTAATTCTCCATAGGAGCCTGCCCCCGTTTAATTTCTTATCTAGCTCAACTACTGTTTTTTTCTTTTCCGAAGAATAATTTTACACCTTTCCGACACCCAGATTTCATAATTTCAGTGAAAATGTATTTTTATAAAGTTGTCAATTTCAGCATCAAAGACATAAGTTCGTAAATAAAAGAAGGTTATCTCGAAATTGTAATTCGCAACATAGTATAAATTTCTTTTGATAAATATTTCCAAAACATCGTGTTTATTCATAAAACATAAAAAAAAATATTCTCGGATGAAAATGCACTTGCAGAGACACAATTATGAAGAAAAATGCCATAAAATTGCAATTTTCTCCCGTTATATAGTTTTGGATGCAAATTTCCATCAGAAAATCGGATAGAGCTTTACTTGTTTCATATGTGTACCAAAAATCAGCTAATTCCATGTGGTGGAACGTTCTCATATCGCCGCCTGAATGTGGTTGTAAATTGAAAGAAAAGGGGAAATGAGTAACAACCTTGTCTGAAACCCTATTATATAGCTTATTATATACAAACTTTTATATTGAATATCAGAGCGGATATTTTCATGACAGTTTTATGATGTGTAACGACTAAATAAACAGTATCGATATAAAGATTTACACTGAGGACACCCTGATACATGAATACTGTTCTATCTCAAGTTGTCCTCTTCTGAATTTTCTGATCGTGTGGCCTTGTACATTTATCCGTATCTTCTTGTCTTTGTCTATACGTTTACGGAATCATTGACTCGACGCTAGCTATTCTTGTCTCACTTTCCTTGTTTTATTGTCCCATCTCCAAAGCGTTGTGGCTCTGTCAGGGTTGGGACCCTGACTTGTCTCACTTTCTTTGTGCCTGCCGACCACGCCACATCGAATAGATAGATTATCCATATGAAATACTTTATTTTGTTCTAAGTAATCAATCAATTCTGCGCTTCTTGGAGGTATTGAATGTGATTTATTATATTGTCTTGTTATTTTGTGTAATTAGTTGTTCGTTATTTATCACACATTTTCGCATAATTGTACCAAACTACTAAGTATTAGCTGTTTACAGCAATCATCGGTGGCTTGCTATTTTGTTACTTTATCGACGCTTCATAAACCAATCGTTATTGTTTCAAGATGGAGGGTAAATGTGTTGGAGAAGGGTGTCAAGTATACTTCAAGAAACGTAGTGGCAATAAGAACAGAAGTGCACGCAATGTAAATAGTCCACAATATAAATGGCTCCTAGATACGCTGGTGCAACAAGGATTGATGTCAGCAAAGGAACAAGCACTTATTTGCCAGAAGTGCTACATGAAGTATCTTCGGAACAAAAATCAGCCTGAACCTGAACCCGAGCAGAACCAGGAAATAGAGGAAGAAGACGACTCCCCGTCCCATATCCTGCCGTTGCTGACCCTTCATGATCTTTTGAATGGATCATCTTCACACAAAAAATGCTGTCTCTGTCTTGTTACCTTTGCAAGAAATGGAACAAAATCATCAGTCTTACCAAAACGTGCAAGACATCACCTGATCTATTCACACAAACTGTGGTGTCCCACCTCATCCCGCGTCTGCTCCATTCACCTTATTGGTAACGACTTAGATCCGTCTACAGAGGTTGTCCTTGATGGTAGAGGTTCCTTGGAATCTCAGTTACCATCAAAATCGTCCGAAATCATTAATGACCTCCTAGAGGTGTCGCACGTCCTTTCACAGAACCAGTCTGCGTTTACAATAAGCTTTTCTTCTCTTGATGACTCGGCATGCATGGCCTGGACAGGTTGGTCCAAAGATCAGTTCCTCGAAATCCACTCGCACTGTTCCCCATATCTTTCATCTGGTATATATACCAAGACTACACACGATGCTCTATTACTGTTCTGGGTAAAACTGAAAACCGACATTTCCTGGAGTCAGTGTTCTTCTCTTTTTGGAATTTCCAAGTCAAGTGTGTCCAAAACTTTCCACTCCATAGTACAGGCATTAGACACATCGATAGTCCCACAATTTCTAGGTCCGGATCACTTGACAAGAGAACAGTTGCTCGGGCACAATACTGTCTTTTCAGAAGCATTTTTTGGAGATAAAGCCACTGCCATATTAGATGGCACCTATATTTATATCCAGAAAAGCTCCGACCACAAGCTCCAGAGAATGTCCTACTGTGGCCAGAAGAAGAGAAACTATCTCAAATTCATGAGCATCGCCTTACCAGATGGCTACATTCTGGACACAGTAGGACCATTCACTGGCAGCGAAAATGATGCTACAATTACAAAAAAAGTCATGGACAAGCTAGTTACTTGGCTACAACCAGACGACAACGTTGTCGTTGACCGAGGTTTTAGAGATGTCCTACCAGTTCTCGAAGCCTCTGGCCTCAATGCTAGCATGCCGTCATACCTGAAACCCGGTCAAAGTCAACATTCTGACGTCCAAGCAAATCTTGACAGAACTATCACCAAATCGAGGTGGATTGTGGAATCCTATCATGGTCGTCTGAAACACTGGACGTTCTTCCGAACGCAATTGGTGTCTAACAGCTTTATCAATGTCATCGAGGCTTTGCTTCGAACCGTCACAGCCTGTCTGAATGGTATTAGAGGACCGATCTACCAGAGATCTCCAGAGAGAGATGCCAAAGATAGGCTAATGGCTGAACGTATGAAGGACCGTTTGACAACACCGAATGGTTTAGCTCAGAGAGTCAAGACAGATCCGGATCTATCTAGACGGGCAAGGTCCGAGTTTGTCAAGATGGATGCATCTTCCGTACTGTTTCCCCGTCTCGATCTTGATTACTTGAGAACCATTACGTGTGGAACGTATCAGATATCTCTGGCTCCTGGTTACATCGCCGAACATTTAAGTGATGACGGAGACTATGAGGTGTGGCTTTACCAGCACTCCCCAGACCTTCTCCGATGTCAAATACATTCTCGACACAAAAGCCAAACGAAATATAACGTTTGGATACGGTTCACCGTTTCACCCGATGTTGAGGCCCCAATAAAGGACTACTACTGCCAGTGCCCAGTTGGAGAGAGAACGATGGGAATGTGTGCGCACATCTCCAGTATCTTGTACTACCTTGGGTATTACAGGACGCTGGAAAACCCTCGACCATTACAACCACAGGTAAAGAAATTCCGACAAAACTTGAAATAGTTTTCCATGCGGCAACGGAGTGCATATGTCGAAAGTATGTTTGGGGCTCGATATGAAAGATCCCCGTTACCATGTGACTAACCAAACTTATAAATATAGGTATTATACAATCGCCCGTAGCTATGAACACTCCCGTAAATGCGAAAACCAACCAAAATCATAAGGAACACGTTTTGTTTGTTGTTCTGTCTATTTGTCAGCCAATGTCTTCAACCACGGGGACTTGTGAAGTAGCCATCTTGGATTTTTTTTATGAAAAAGTGTTTCTCTCACTTTTTTTCATATCTGTGTACATATTCTCAACATACCGAGCAAATACTCTCGTTTTTTTGTTAATTATCTAAAGAAAGTCGAAAATCGGCAATTCAACCATAGGCTAATTCAACCCAACATTTGAAAATGTTCCACCACTTACATTTTGATGATTTTTCCTCTCATCAATAGCATATTACGTACTGTTTAATAGGATAAAAATTGGTTTGCATCCAACGCCCATAAAAGGGTGTATTCTCTAAAAAACACAGTTTTTGTGTCTAAAATGTTATCATCGAAAATGGCATTTTTGAGATTGTTTCTTCCATAAAACAGCCAAATGGCGCGATGGAAACATGATTTTTTGTCACAATCATGCCATGAATGTATTCTTTACGGTGACTATCATTTGATTAGATTTTCATTAATATTTTACATAACATGCACATTTTATCAACACTGAGACAGCTTCTGAAAGGTACAACTTTGAGGAGCAATAAAAAACAAACAAAGTGACCTAAATCTTTATACTTTATAGATTTGTGACCACAATGGCATGGGCAATGCACCACCAACAGGAAATTTGAATCAGAGAAGGGGCCGTTTTGGAAACCGGCCCTTTACCAGTTTGTATGAAAAAAGGGAAAGACTGCACTTCAACACAACCGTTCACAATTCAAAGCCAGACACAAAGGCAAAAAGATGGAAAAGAAAGATCAGTAGCGTTGCACAGTCCAACACAGAGAAAGCCCGACTATCATATGGACCTGAAGCTTTAGATGTATCCGATAATGTGATACCTTCAAAATTGGATGATCTTCAGAACACTTTCATTGAAACAAACATCAACTTAACCTGTGGTAAGATCAAGGAAATTGAGAAGGACACTCCATCAGTCTCAGTCTGGCCTGTGGCATGATGAAAAAAGAAAGAGATTAACAGCATCCAATTTTGGCCCTATAGTTCGTCGAAATCCTTCTTTACCTGTCTTAAGTATACTCTGAAAACATCTCTTCAATAAATTTCGAGGAAATCGTTATACAAAAAATGTTTTACTGCAGGAACACAACACTTTAGAAGAATACAAATTAAAAAAAGCAGAGGAAAACATGAATGTGGAAATTGAACCTGTTGGGCTGGTTATTGACAAGAAATATAAATTATTGGGAGGAAGTCCCGATGGTAAAGTTTGTGTCAGTAATGGAGATGTTGGATTGTAAAGAATGTCCTTTACAACAAAGCATTGACAAGCTGCAGAAAGTCAAAAGCAATTCTGTCTAGAAATTCAAGATGGCAAACTATCTCTACGAGAAAAAGCATGACTATTTCTTCCAATGCCATGGGTTGTTGAATGTGTGCGACTATCCCTGGATAGATTTGGTTGTCCGAACATGTGATCCTTATCAACTACACATCCAGAGAATTCATCGGAACAAGGAATTTTAGGACGCAACATGCTCCCTAAACTCATAGATTTCTATAATAAGGTTCTGCCCCCTGAATTAACACTTCCAAGAGAGGGAAAAAGTCCATGAATAAGAGAACCAGGTATTTGGGTGAGTTTATACATTAAATTGGTATATAACAGGATAACATGTTGAATGTTAACAGTCATTTGTAAAACTGTGTACTGGTTAAATCCATTACATGACTAGGGTCCGTACAGACCTTGAAAAATGCTTAGTTTTGAGAGGGGTGCTTAGAAAGAAATACTTAGAAATGATCCTGTACTTAGTTTTTACATGGAGTGCTTCAAAAATGCTAGTGATTATTGTTTTCCGGTACATGTATGTCTCCATTTTAATTATAAAGTTTAAACAAAGTAATTAAAAAAAAATGGGGAAATGTGTATTCAGTGATCACTTATTGATATTACTTATTACAGTTGTTTAATTTCTAAAATGATGAAGTGGTTTTAAAGCGCATCCCTCCTTTTTCTAGTCATTTCTTTCTGTACGAACCCCGCTTTAATATGATTAATATGTATACATATTCTTTCAAATGTTAAAACTGGACGCTTACATATTTTTTAATTTTGATTCTGACATTTACATCATTGTTATTTCAGTATGTTGCTTTAACAAGCAGGAAGCCAACAACTACAAGTGAATGTAAAACACCAACAGACGATGCATTTGACTCTACAGGAAGAAATGATACAGCCAACAGAAACAGACCATCTCTAAGGTACATTGTAACAGTAAAATATTATATTGACACCCTAAACATTTTTAACATTATTTATAAAAAAAAAATCATAATAGAAACATTGATCCTAACTGCTGTATTCAGGTACAATTTACATAAAGCACTTATACATTTACAGTGTTAAACTGCTACCAGACAATATATAAGCACTATCAATAACATCTGGGTAACAGGTTAATAGTCTAAGAATGAAATTGGTTGCATAATCTATGACAAAACATAAGGAGACTGCATTAACTGGAATACAAATAGTCTTTATTAAGAAAACAGAAAATGGAGATACATAATAGTTCCTAGTTTCTCACAATGTATGGATTTGACTTTAGTTAAGTGTTATATAAAAGTATGAAAATTCCAATATTTACAGGAAAGGGAGAACAAAGACCAAGAAGACACCTTCAGGTAGAAGAAGCAGTACTGATGCAGCCAATATAGTGACAACTCCATCACTAAGGTACATGCAATTAAAGCATACTATTTCATTTGTTTAATTATGTCCCTTCATGATATTCCCTAATCATATAATGTTTGTGGTGAAATAATAAGAATAAGTATGATGTTTCCTAAATTCGTATTTTGTCTATTTAATTATGTTCCTTCATGACATTGCCTAATCATATAATGTTTGTGGTGAAATAAACATGAATAAATATGATGTTTCCTAATTATTATTTTTACTTCATAGGTTTACTTCACGAGTCTCAAAAGTGAAATTTGTTTGAAGAAGTATAATCCCCAGTGGATTATTGATGCAGCAACAGATCAACGTGAATGGTATAAGGGTACAGTGTTGAGTGTTATTTCTGGTGTAGACGACGAGGACAATGCAGTTTATGAAGTTATATATCAAGGACAGCAAGAACTTGTCGAAGTTGACCATTTGCTTGAGGACTTCAGATCTTCATCTTTGATATTCATTGACGTTTAAAAGTGAGTAGATATTTATTCAATAAGAAAACTAAATCTTCAATTATATGCATATAGGTTGCAATAAATGTAAAGATAATTGAAGTGTTTGTATCTAAATAGACAAATGGTTAAATTTCTATATGGCTAATGGAATAGTATCCAAGATAGATTTCAAGATCTCAATCATATTGTTTTGTTAATTTAGTGAAAATGGTGAAAATTTCATGTTACCAATATCTATAGGTTATGTGTTTCAAAATAAGCCCCTCATATAACAGTGTTATGCAACGTCAATGTGAAATATGTGAAGCAATATTTTTTGCGATCAAAGACTTAATGGAATATAACCTTGACCTTTGAACTTAACACATTTAATACATGGCAGGATCATGTATTCTGTGCACACAACATTCCTGTAGAGTTTGGTAAATGTTATATTTTTAGGATCAAGTTTTGAAAATTTTATCACTCTCAGGTGTAAAATAATACACTACAGGGCCTCCATACATTTCCACAAAAGTAGTCCCCAAATCTTAATTGCCATTTCCTTTTTTCATGAGGACATATTTTAAAATTTGTTTTTGGTAAAAGCTTTTCCATGTATGACAAATCAGTAGTCCTTATACAGATGATGAAGATGTGTTTTTTTAATATTTTGTAGATATTTGCATTTTGCTGACTTCTTGGGATTTCTTGCAAAATCAGCTGTTTATAAGGTGAATATGTCAAGACTCATCAAAATTATTTGTAATAAGGCCGGTTATCTAGTTTAATGAACATTTTGATGTATTGGTTAACATACCAATGACAATTTTAGGGCTAAAAACTTATGTTTATTTTTGCCGTAAATTGACTTAAGCGGAACCTTAAGAAGTAACAAATTTCAAAACAGCATGACTATGCCAACAATTAACACATTCTTCTATTTTTTCACTCGTGTTTTATATATACATCAACAACTAAACGACCTGACAGTTTTAGTTTGGCTAACACTAATGATGAAAGCCCGGGCGACCCCGATATTACAAATAACACGCGTGATTTCAGCTAAGGTATAGCGTATGGTTCAGGAATATATGGAGGATATTTAATGGTGTCTTCATTGATAACAAATATATTTCACGAGTGTGGCTAATATTTTGATATTTTTCATGAGTGCCTTGGACTGCAGCGAATATAAGATACCGTTATGATTGGTCAATACTAAAAAGTGATATTTTCACACTGTCAAAATATCAATTTTGATATTTGTCACAGTGTGAAAGATATCGGTTTTATCAAGTTGATAGAATCCATATTGCACTGGCAAAAATATAATAAATACAATTTCAAAACACCATAACTCCGCCAATAATTAACATATTCTAAAAAAGAATTCATCATTGTGTTATTTACACTCACATCTTAACAAATAAATAGTTCTAATTGACTTAACGATAAAGATGAATGCATAGGCGGTCGCGATGCTGCAAATAACACGCGTGATATAAGCTTCAGCGTAATGTAGCGAAGGATCTCAAGTTAGATCACCATAAATCTTTTTATAATGGAGATATGTTCACACCATCTTCTAATTTTTATGTATGATTCATCAATTAACCCGAGATAAGTACTTTAATTATATTAACTTTACAAAGTAATGCTCGGGAAGTCCTAATGTTGTAAACAACAAGTCCTGCAGGACTGGTTAACTTCAAATCACAATAACGTGGCTAATTATGAACAAATTTGTTTTGTATTTTTCATTCCTAAAGCTATAAGAAAATATAACTTGTTTTAGTCCAGTTAGCGACACATGTGAAAGCCGGGGTGGTGTTTTTATCGCAAATTACAAACGTTGGGTCTTCTCCAGCGGCCTGTTGCGATGTTACTAATAGTCATAACTTGCCCAAATCTAATTTTCACTATTACTTGATCATTACATTCATGTTGTTACAAATAATGCAAAATATACAGCTGTAATTGTGTATAAGTGGAGACAAACGCCCGGACGGTCAATATATCACTACCGGGCTGTACCGGGCTGTACCGGGCTCTAACGAGCTGTAATTTGTAGGACTGCTCTATTCACTTCCTGGTTTGGAGATCGGTCCAAGGTGTAAACAAGAGTCCTGTCGAAATAAGTCCAGTCTGTTCTTTCCGTGTCGATATTGTTAGTTCACAAGGTGAGTGTAAGGAACTAAGGTGGTTTTGTTACGTACACATCTGTAAATTACACAAAACATGTTTGGTTATATCTGTATATTACAGATTTATATGTACTACACTGTCGACAAACCTTCGCTATACACAAACCAAAAGTTTGTATAAATTCTGTAATATATAACATGTTTATAAACGCGACTATATCTTTGTGTTGATAGTGTTGGTAGGTTAATATCGTGAAGTACGTATACAGCATGCTGTGATTGTAATCGTGATCCGCCCCTTCCATTTATCCCAGGGTACAATAAACAATCAAACCATTATTTCAGGCGATCAGTACAGATAATTGCCTCCTCTTTATTCGTGTTACTTTAAACGGACTTCATCACTTAGATTCAAATTTAAATCAATGGGTTAGCGTTATGTTGATTGGAATGTGTCATGATCATTTAAATCACACACATGGAAGTGTGTGCCTATACATGTAACTGTATATAAAATTCATCGACACGCTAGACTGTCATAGACGATTGACAGGAAAACCAAACTTTATCGTTATAATGATAGACCATACAATCATGGGAAGGAAAGGAGACGGGGGGCAGTGCCCGCCTAGAAAGAAGGGTATCGGGGTGGAGCCACACAGAAGTTTATAAACTAGTCCGCTTAGGCAATTCTTACAAATTATATCAATAAATGTGTAACGAAACGAACAAACATCAACCCAATCTGTTATTTGCTACGCGAGGTGATGACTTGAAATACCTCAACGAAATCAGGAAACAACATACTTTGCTCTGCTTTGAAAAAAGTGTTTGTCCTGTTTTTTGAAGAAATAAGATCTAGTCCTCAAACAAAAACGTATCCAGTCCTCACATAACAACAGGCCAGAATCGCTGGATATTAAAGCAATCATTATAATATGTTCTCATTAGAAGTAGTATGTCAAATAAGATCAAAGGGATATAGTACCAATTCCCAGACCTGGTATCATTACATGTGTGTATCCCAATACATCGATTCTGGTACATGTAATATGATTGTTTTCGTCTCATTATGCCTCGCATTTGTATATAAAATTATGAGTAGGGAATCTCAGTTATAACGCAGTGACTATAAAATTCAAGAAATTTAAGTTTCAAAAACTAACGGATTAGGCAACAGGCATAGCCTATATATGTTTTCTCCCATTCCGGTACAACATGAAATACAAGTGCATAAACATATATTAATGTAGGGGTTAGGATAGACAGGTGATAGTGATGGACAATTTAAGAGTATTAATAATTTTGGGACTTGTTTAATAAACTGAGGATTAAAAAGCTGTAACTGGATTGATATAAACTTAAGATATGGAAAGATGTAACAATAATACACATCCACATTAACACTTCCACATTACTTTACGATATATGTATTGTTGATCGACACAAGTACTCACTACCCTAATTACACACAACACATTCGTATACATAAACACCAACACTAGTTACAAACAGATATACAACCATTAGTGCCCTTTGATATACCTATATTAAAACACTGTACTCACATAACACAGGTATGTTTTACAGTGTACTCACATAACCCAGGTATATCATATTACACTCCAACACTGTACTCACACATAACACAGGTTATATATATGTGTTAACAGCCTAACCCTAACTCACAGCCTTACACATACATAATATACCTACGCATCACACATGTAATATACAACAACATTTGGTATAGCGCCCTATCTAGCTAACATACGCCACTCTAAAGAGCTTTATACACAAGTGAGCTCACCCACTAATACACCTCTCGCTCAACTCTTAATAGACAAACAAAATAACAACTATAATTGATATCAGCCTCTTATCTACAAACACTACTGGCAGTGAAACTATAACCTTAGATGTAAGGTCATACATTAATCACATACAGTTCATTGATATGTAAAGCTTTAGATAGATTAATTTACAATACGATTTTTAATATGTTTAAGTAGAAAGGTTATAACGTGTACATAAAACCCGTGTAGGCCCACATGGGTATAAAGACATAGGTGTATTTAAAAAAGGTTATAACGTGTACATAAAGCCTGTGTAGGCCTACATGGTTATAAAGACATAGGTGTAATTTAAAAAGGTTATAACGTGTACATAAAGCCTGTGTAGGTTCACATGGTTATAAAGACATACGTGTAATTAAAAAGGTAATAACGTGTACATAAAGCCGTTGTAGGCATACATGGTTATAAGGACATACGTGTAATTTAAAAAAGGTCATAACATGTACATAAAGCCTGTGTAGGCTCACGTGGTTATAAAGACATAGGTGTAATTAAAAAAAAGTTAAAACGTGTACATAAAGCCTTTGTAGGGCTACATGGTTATAATGACATCATGTAAATGCTAACAATAATTACTATACAGTCTTTTAGTACAAAAGATATAGGAAGATACATTATCTAAAATGGATTAATTGTAGTTATTGGAAAGTAGATGACTACCTTTTAGTTAAAATGTTAGCTAAAATATTGCCAATCATATTTTACATTAAAAGTGTAAATTAAATAGATTATTGAAGAGACGACAAGAAAAGAAGTAACGAAGAACATCATCAGAATGAAATCCACAAGTACACTGAGAGTTATCAATGAAGTGATCACAATGCTCATTATGATTAAGATGACGTATCCCATTTCTTAACTGACATAATATAACGTTAAGCGTACCAGACTGACAATATTCAAACATATTAACTACGTCATCATCGTAGGAGAATGACGTCTTATTTAATTTACTTCTAAAACTCGAAATGGAAAGTCCTTTTGTCAGTTCCTTAATTTCAATTTATTCATTATGCAAAAAAAAAAAAAAAAAAAAAAAAAAATTAAAAAATNGTTCCGGTGAATGGTTTTTTGAAATTTCTTTAGCATCTTAAGTTATAAATATCATCTTGATGAGAACTAATGAATGTTTCTTCTAACTTGTAATGAATGGGTATCTCACCTGTTTCCATGTTGTTACACTGAAACTAAGTCCCGTTTGTTTTTGGGTGGGATACGTTTTAAAAATGTATCCCATACACAAAATAGCATACGTTTTTTTCAGATGAAAAAAATGTCCTGTATCCCACATTTTGTTTTATTATTGTTTCACTTATCAAATATTACAGGAGAAGCAGAAATTATAAAAACGTTATGACTTTATGACTAAGAAAGAGCATTCTTAATAAATATAATAACGCAATTTTATTTACATTTACAGCTTTACAACTAACACAGTACAAAACTCCTCCTCCTAATTATAAGAATGAAATATTCCCCTCCTAGTTATCAGAATGACCCCGACCCCTCCTCGTTATCAGAATGACCCCCGACTACTCCATGTTATGAGAGTGACCCCTGACCCTCTCCTCGTAATCAGAATGATACACGACCTCTCCTCGTTATCAGAATGACACCCGACCCTTTATCGTTATCAGAAAGACACCCGACCCTTCCTCTTTATGCGAAAAAAACCCGACCTCTTCCTTGTTTTCCGAATGACACCCTACCCCTCCTCGTTATCAGAATAACACCCGACCCCTTCCTCGTTATCGGAGAGACACCCGACCGCTCCTTGTTATCAGAATGGCATCCGAGCCCCTCCTCGTTATCGGAATGACACCTGACCCCATCCTCGTTATCAGAATGATACCCGACACCTTCTCGTTATGAGAGTGACCCCCGATCCCCTCCTTGTTATCGGAAGGACACCCAACCCCTCATCTTTATCAGATTGACACCGATTCCTCCTCGTTATGAGAGTGACCCGCGACCCTCTCCTCGTAATCAAAATGATACCTCACCCTCCGCGTTATCAGAATGACACCCACTCCTCCTCGTTATAAGAATGACAATGAACCCTTTCCTCGTTATCAGAAGAAAACTCGACTCCTCCCCATTTTCAGAGTTACCCCCGACCCCTCGTCGTTATCAGAATGACAACCAACCCTTCTTCGTTATGAAAATGACCCCTGACCCCCTCCTAGTTATCAGAATGAAACCCGACCGTTCTCGTTATCGGAATGACACCCAACCCCTTACTCATTATAAGAATGACCACCGACCCCTCCTCGCTATTGGGAAGACATCCGCCCCCTCCTCGTTTTCGGAATGACACTCGACTCCTCCTCGTTATCAGAATACCACCCGAGCCCTAATCGACCCATCTGCGTTATCAGAATGACACCCGAAACCCTCCTTGTTATCGTAATGGCACCTGATCCCCTCCTCGTTATCAAAATTATACCCGACCCCTCATAGTTATCAGAATGATACCCGATCCCTCCTTGTTATTAGAATGATACCCGTCCCCTCTTCGTTATCAGAATTAAAACCGACCCCTCCGCGATATGAAAGTGACCCTTGACCCTCATTTGTCATCAGAGTAATATCCGACCCTCTTCCTTATCAGAATGACACCCGACCCCTTCCTCACCCGACTCCTCCTCGCTATGAGAATGACACCGACCCCCTGCTCGTTATTGGAATGACAACCGACCCCCTCCTGTCATCAGAATGATACTTGACCTCCTCATCGTTAACAGAATGAAACCCGACCCATACTCGTTATCAGAATAATACCCTACCGCCTCATCGCTGTCAGAATGACACCCGACCCCTCCTCGTTATCAAAATGACACCCGACCCTTTCCTGATTATGAGGTTGATCCCTGACCTTCTCTTCGTTATCATAATGAAACTGTTCATCACAACAGAGATGAATTGAACAAAAGTTTCACAGCCTTGCAACGTAATCTCCATAATATATGTACTTTCTAGATGTACACATGGTAATGTCATCAGCAAAGTGAAAGGATAATTAATATGAAGAAGTATAGTGTGATTGAACAGGGACAGCTAAATACAGTTTAAATTTATCATATTATAGCTAAAAGGCAAACAGACCACAATCATTATGTCACATATGATAAAATTACTTACAAATGAGATGGTGAACCTCAAGCAAAGCTAATATTTATACCATAATGATAGTACTATAAATACAAAATATTTAGGGCGAGTCATTTAAGTTTTGATAAAGGATTAAGTATAATAAGCAAGCTATTGAATTTGTGAATTTCACACATGAAATTAGTATCGTTTCTCTTTCCTTTTCAGGCCAGTGTTAATCTGCCCTAGCTGTTACTATGGCAGAAGGCGGCCCTTCACCAGAACTGGACGAACACTTACTGGAGTGTCCAATATGTCTGGAGCAACTTCGACAACCCAAGTCCTTACCCTGCCTCCACTCTTTCTGTCAGGAATGCCTCGGGACCTACATCACCAAGAAACTGTCTGGCAAAATGGCGTTGGCAACATCGTTCCCCTGTCCCATCTGTAGGAGAATGACCTACACCCTCAATCAAACAGAGGCTAAGGACAAATGGGCAGAACAGTTCCCGACTAATGCTGTGATCCAGGACCTTATCAAGCTTCAGGAACACTCGTCTGAACCACTGTACTGCAAGCCTTGCCAGACAAGAGGTAACCTGACCAATCTAGCGAAATTCTGGTGTAAAATAATGAACTTGTATTTGTGCGAAACATGTAAGGTGCAACATCATGATGTCTTGCATTATGAATGTGACATCTTAGATATTACTGGGTACGATAGCAGGAAGAAAAAACATGAAAAATCAGTCCCTAAATGCGACCAACATGACAAGAAATTGATTTGGTACTGTGAAGACCACAAACGTCTCGGATGCAACATATGCATGATCAACGACCACATGCGTTGTGAAGAGGTGACAACGGCAGTGGAATATTTACAGAAGTTAAAAGCTGGTTCACAACTAGAAGAGATGGAGATGGCACTGAAGATAGGAGTACAGGCAATGACGTCATTGGTAAAGGATTTTGACGAACAGCTCAAAACTCTGGTCCAAAATCAGGAAATCGCACTGCAAAGCATCACCGATCTTCGCCAAAGTGTCGAAGAACAGCTGAACAAACTTCAGAAGGACGTCACAGATAAGTTAATTATACTGTTTAAAGAGGTGAAGGGGAATATAGAGGCCTCGTCACGACAGAGTGAACGTCTGATGAACAGTATGGTTAATACCATGAAGTCGTCCATTACCGCCGCAGAGGAAAACGACACTTTTGAGGCGATAGTGTTGTATCAGAGAGGACAGGCAGAAGTGGAGTCGTATAAGGCCCTGGTCACGGAGATGAGCACGTCCGTCACCATTAACCATCAAATTGTTCCCAGACTGGTAACCCTTGGTGATGACGCGATGGGGAAGATCGTGATCGAGAGACGACGGCGATGTCTTCCTGGTGATCTTGAATACCAGTCCGTACCTTTGTCAGAGCGTAGTGTGAAAGAAATAGGGAAGTGCAACGTAAAGACTCCGTCAGATAAAAGTGATTGTTCCATATGTGGAATTGTGTACCTTCCTAATGCACAGATAGTACTTAGTGATTACAACAACAAGAAGCTGAAGCTGTTTACAGACAAAGGAAAGTACCTGGACGTGTTGCCCTTTCTGGGAAATCCCTGTGACCTGTGTCTGGTAAACAACAATACCGTGGCGGTCGCTGTCACCAGTCCTGGTGGTGTCCGTGTCGTGAACGTCGAGCACTCAAAACTCTCCTTGTCGTCTAAGATCAGCATGCCTAATGTCACGTACTGTTATGGTATAACACATTCAAACGGTAGGTTCATCGTGAGTACATTGGGTGGACAGGTATACAGTGTGACACAGGACGGAGCGACGGAATTGTTACATAAGTATAACAATACCTGTTATTGCCTCACACAAGATCCAGTAAAGGGAGACACACTCGTCAGTGTCTATAACAACACTGAGGGGAAAGTCGCGGTGTCCAGACTGTCGGCTGACAAACGTCACACGGATGTGATGAAGGTCGGTGTCGTGAGTGGTGTAAGGGGAATACACGTGGACAGGGAGGGTTTCATCTACGTGTGTGGTAAAGATTCACACAACGTCGTACAGATGCTTGGAGACGGAACACACGTCAGGGATCTGCTGACGTCATCAGATGGAGTAAAATATCCATATGCAATATTTGTTCGCGGTGACACGTTTGTGGTCACTTCTTGTGGTTCTGCAGACCAGGATAATTATATCCGAATCTTTCAACTCTACTTAACATGTAGCACAGAAAAACACGTAGATGGTTGATCACGTGATGTGCACATGAACCATAATAGTCACAAATTTAATACAAACACTGAAACATTGCAAATTCTCTAGCGTTGTTTACGATGTATTTTTGGAACTATGCATATTTTTTTCTGTAATTCAATATAACAGGACGTTAATAAGATTATAGTGAAGGAGATTCTTGTTTCTAAATATCATAAGTATACACAAAAGAGTGACAATATTAAAAAAAATAATCATTTTCATTATTGTTTTGTTTTCATTTTTTTTATGAAAACTGGAATTAAAATAATAGTTTTGATAACGAAATACAAAGTATCAAATGTTCTCCTCATACCATAGTATCATATATAGAGGTGGATGTTTACTGAAAAATAACTGATAAAAACGTTTTCATAAATGATATAAACGTTTTCTGTCGGGTAGTTTTACAGTGTCAATTGTCAGTAACTCTTTTTTGAGATATGACCAGGACACTTTTTTGCTGAATATTTTCTCCGGTTTAAAAGGAGATAACGACTCATCGGGGAAATTGTGTAATAATTATGTGTTCCCGGTACATTACGAGTGTTTGAATATATAGCCAACTTTTCTTCTCTGAAACAAAAATTGCAGGCATTTTATATTCTTACGTTCGAGTAAACCTCCGACTGCAAACGTAAATATTAAGCAGTAGTCTAATTTAAGTGCTCTCTGCAATATAAAATATTAAGATACAGTTTCTGTACAAAGTTTGCAATTCATCAAGGCTCTAATCAGTAAAACACTGATTATATGCTGAAGTTTGAGTCCGCTAAAAATAAGTTCTTTTACACTATTTTGATTTATATGTATGCCCTTCTTTCAACTTTTAGGCATGTTTTTGTTGTGCTATACTTTTCCAAAGATATAACTCTACCTCGAATAATTTTGACGGCTGTGGTTACATGATACCTCACGGTTGTATAAACCGTAAAAAGTAATATTTTGCTAGGCTTGTAAAGCTCTATCTTGATAATTATAATGATAAATGTAAATGAGAGATGCTAACGATGAAAGCTTGGTAAGGCATAGAATACCGAGGAGGGAATTTATTTCGTAGCGTTCCTCCAACTAATTTAATTGGTGTGCTGGCTAATCGAGAATGGCACAGTAATTCAGCTATCAATCGGGACCTCGTTAGAAGTGTTTTTCACATTCACCTGACTATTGAGTCAGATAAAGACATGAGACAGGTGCTAAAAATAGATAATAAAGACATGGGACGGGTGCCAATAATAGACAGTAAAGACGTGGGACGGGGGCCAATAGTAGATAATGAAGACATGGGACGGGTGCCAAAAGTAGATAATGAAGACATGGGACTGGTGCCAATAATAGACAGTAAAGACGTGGGACGGGTGCCAATAGTAGATAATGAAGACATGGGACGGGTGCCAATAATAGACAGTAAAGACGTGGGACGGTTGCCAATAGTAGATAATGAAGACATGAGACGGGTGCCAATAATAGACAGTAAAGACGTGGGACGGGAGCCAATAGTAGATAATGAAGACATGGGACGGGTGCCAATAATAGACAGTAAAGACGTGGGACGGGTGCCAATAGTAGATAATGAAGACGTGGGACGGGTGCCAATAATAGACAGTAAAGACGTGGGACGGGTGCCAATAGCAGCTAAAGAAAACATGGGACTGGTGCCAATAATAGACAGTAAAGAGGTGGGACGGGTGCCAATAATAGATAATGAAGACATGGGACGGGTGCCAATAGTAGATAATGAAGACATGGGACGGGTGCCAATAATACATAATGAAGACATGGGACGGGTGCCAATAAAAGAAAGTAAAGACGTGGGACGGGTGCCAATAGTAGATCAAGAAGACATGGGACGGGGGCCAATAATAGACAGTAAAGACGTGGGACGGATGCCAATAGTAAATAATGAAGACATGAGACCGGTGCCAATAGTAGATAATGAAGACATGAGACCGGTGCCAATAGTAGATAATGAAGACATGGGACGGGTGCCAATAATAGACAGTAAAGACGTGGGACGGGTGCTAATAGTAGATAATGAAGACATGAGACCGGTGCCAATAGTAGATAATGAAGACATGGGACGGGTGCCAATAATAGACAGAAAAGACGTTGGACGGGTGCCAATAGTAGATAATAAAGACATGGGACGGGTGCCAATAATAGACAGTAAAGACGTGGGACGGGTGCCAATAGTAGATAATGAAGACATGGGACGGGTGCCAATAGTAGATAATGAAGACATGGGACGGGTGCCAATAGTAGATAATGAAGACATGGGACGGGTGCCAATAGTAGATAATGAAGACATGGGACGGGTGCCAATAATAGATAATGAAGACATGGGACGGGTGCCAATAATAGATAATGAAGACATGGGACGGGTGCCAATAATAGATAATGAAGACATGGGACGGGTGCCAATAATAGATAATGAAGACATGGGACGGGTGCCAATAATAGATAATGAAGACATGGGACGGGTGCCAATAATAGATAATGAAGACATGGGACGGGTGCCAATAATAGATAATGAAGACATGGGACGGGTGCCAATAATAGATAATGAAGACATGGGACGGGTGCCAATAATAGATAATGAAGACATGGGACGGGTGCCAATAATAGATAATGAAGACATGGGACGGGTGCCAATAATAGATAATGAAGACATGGGACGGGTGCCAATAATAGATAATGAAGACATGGGACGGGTGCCAATAATAGATAATGAAGACATGGGACGGGTGCCAATAATAGATAATGAAGACATGGGACGGGTGCCAATAATAGATAATGAAGACATGGGACGGGTGCCAATAATAGATAATGAAGACATGGGACGGGTGCCAATAATAGATAATGAAGACATGGGACGGGTGCCAATAATAGATAATGAAGACATGGGACGGGTGCCAATAATAGATAATGAAGACATGGGACGGGTGCCAATAATAGATAATGAAGACATGGGACGGGTGCCAATAATAGATAATGAAGACATGGGACGGGTGCCAATAATAGATAATGAAGACATGGGACGGGTGCCAATAATAGATAATGAAGACATGGGACGGGTGCCAATAATAGATAATGAAGACATGGGACGGGTGCCAATAATAGATAATGAAGACATGGGACGGGTGCCAATAATAGATAATGAAGACATGGGACGGGTGCCAATAATAGATAATGAAGACATGGGACGGGTGCCAATAATAGATAATGAAGACATGGGACGGGTGCCAATAATAGATAATGAAGACATGGGACGGGTGCCAATAATAGATAATGAAGACATGGGACGGGTGCCAATAATAGATAATGAAGACATGGGACGGGTGCCAATAATAGATAATGAAGACATGGGACGGGTGCCAATAATAGATAATGAAGACATGGGACGGGTGCCAATAATAGATAATGAAGACATGGGACGGGTGCCAATAATAGATAATGAAGACATGGGACGGGTGCCAATAATAGATAATGAAGACATGGGACGGGTGCCAATAATAGATAATGAAGACATGGGACGGGTGCCAATAATAGATAATGAAGACATGGGACGGGTGCCAATAATAGATAATGAAGACATGGGACGGGTGCCAATAATAGATAATGAAGACATGGGACGGGTGCCAATAATAGATAATGAAGACATGGGACGGGTGCCAATAATAGATAATGAAGACATGGGACGGGTGCCAATAATAGATAATGAAGACATGGGACGGGTGCCAATAATAGATAATGAAGACATGGGACGGGTGCCAATAATAGATAATGAAGACGTGGGACGGGTGCCAATAATAGATAATGAAGACATGGGACGGGTGCCAATAATAGATAATGAAGACATGGGACGGGTGCCAATAATAGATAATGAAGACATGGGACGGGTGCCAATAATAGATAATGAAGACATGGGACGGGTGCCAATAATAGATAATGAAGACATGGGACGGGTGCCAATAATAGATAATGAAGACATGGGACGGGTGCCAATAATAGATAATGAAGACATGGGACGGGTGCCAATAATAGATAATGAAGACATGGGACGGGTGCCAATAATAGATAATGAAGACATGGGACGGGTGCCAATAATAGATAATGAAGACATGGGACGGGTGCCAATAATAGATAATGAAGACATGGGACGGGTGCCAATAATAGATAATGAAGACATGGGACGGGTGCCAATAATAGATAATGAAGACATGGGACGGGTGCCAATAATAGATAATGAAGACATGGGACGGGTGCCAATAATAGATAATGAAGACATGGGACGGGTGCCAATAATAGATAATGAAGACATGGGACGGGTGCCAATAATAGATAATGAAGACATGGGACGGGTGCCAATAATAGATAATGAAGACATGGGACGGGTGCCAATAATAGATAATGAAGACATGGGACGGGTGCCAATAATAGATAATGAAGACATGGGACGGGTGCCAATAATAGATAATGAAGACATGGGACGGGTGCCAATAATAGATAATGAAGACATGGGACGGGTGCCAATAATAGATAATGAAGACATGGGACGGGTGCCAATAATAGATAATGAAGACATGGGACGGGTGCCAATAATAGATAATGAAGACATGGGACGGGTGCCAATAATAGATAATGAAGACATGGGACGGGTGCCAATAATAGATAATGAAGACATGGGACGGGTGCCAATAATAGATAATGAAGACATGGGACGGGTGCCAATAATAGATAATGAAGACATGGGACGGGTGCCAATAATAGATAATGAAGACATGGGACGGGTGCCAATAATAGATAATGAAGACATGGGACGGGTGCCAATAATAGATAATGAAGACATGGGACGGGTGCCAATAATAGATAATGAAGACATGGGACGGGTGCCAATAATAGATAATGAAGACATGGGACGGGTGCCAATAATAGATAATGAAGACATGGGACGGGTGCCAATAATAGATAATGAAGACATGGGACGGGTGCCAATAATAGATAATGAAGACATGGGACGGGTGCCAATAATAGATAATGAAGACATGGGACGGGTGCCAATAATAGATAATGAAGACATGGGACGGGTGCCAATAATAGATAATGAAGACATGGGACGGGTGCCAATAATAGATAATGAAGACATGGGACGGGTGCCAATAATAGATAATGAAGACATGGGACGGGTGCCAATAATAGATAATGAAGACATGGGACGGGTGCCAATAATAGATAATGAAGACATGGGACGGGTGCCAATAATAGATAATGAAGACATGGGACGGGTGCCAATAATAGATAATGAAGACATGGGACGGGTGCCAATAATAGATAATGAAGACATGGGACGGGTGCCAATAATAGATAATGAAGACATGGGACGGGTGCCAATAATAGATAATGAAGACATGGGACGGGTGCCAATAATAGATAATGAAGACATGGGACGGGTGCCAATAATAGATAATAAAGACGTGGGACGGGTGCCAATAGTAGATAATGAAGACATGGGACGGGTGCCAATAATAGACAGAAAAGAAGTTGGACGGGTACCAATAGTAGATAATGAAGACATGGAACGGGTGTCAATAGTAGATAATGAAGACATGGGACGGGTGCCAATAATAGATAATACAGAAATGGGACGGGTACCTAATAAAAGATAATAAAGACGTGGGACGGGTGCCAATAATCCATAATGAAGACATGGGACAGGTGCCAATAATAGACAGTAAAGACGTGGGACGGGTGCCAATAGTAGATCATGAAGCCATGGGACGGGTGCCAATAGTAGATAATGAAAACGTGGGACGGGGGCCAATAGTAGATAATGAAGATATGGAACGGATGTCAATAGTAGATAATGAAGACATGGGACGGGTGCCAATAATAAATAATGAAGACATGGGACTGGTGCCAATAATAGATAATGAAGACGTGGGACGGGGGCCAATAATAGACAGTAAAGACGTGGGACGGGTGTCAATAGTAGATAATGAAGACATGGGACGGGTGCCAATAATAGACAGTAAAGACGTGGGATGGGTGCCAATAGTATATAATGAAGACATGGGACGGGTGCCAATAATAGATAATGAAGACGTGGGACGGGTGCCAATAGTAGATAATGAAGACATGGGACTGGTGCCAATAATAGATAATTAAAACATGGGACGGGTGCCGATAAAAGATCATTAAGACGTGGGACGGGTGCCAATAATAGATCATGAAAACATGGGACGGGTGCCAATAACAAATAATAAAGACGTGGGACGTTTGCCAATAATAGTTAATGAAGACATAGGACGGGTGCTAATAATAGAAAATACAGAAATGTGACGGGTGCCAATAATAGACAGTAAAGACGTGGGACCGGTGCCAATAGTAGATAATGGAGACATGGGACGGCTGCCAATAGTTGATAATGAAGACATGGGACGGGTGCTTATAGTAGATAATGAAGAAATGGGCGGGTGCCAATAATAGATAATACAGAAATGAGACGGGAGCCAATAACAGATAATAAAGACGTGGGACGTGTGCCAATAATAGATAATGAAAACACAGAACGGGTGCCAATAATAGATAATACAGAAATGGGACGGGTGCCAATAATAGACAGTAAAGACGTGGGACGAGTGCCAATAGTAGATAATGAAGACATGGGACGGGTGCCATTAGTAGATAATGAAGACATGGGACGGGTGCCAATAATAGACATTAAAGACGTGGGACGGGTGCCAATAGTAGATAATGAATACATGGGAGGGGTGCCAATCAAAGATAATTAAGACGTGGGACGGGTGCCAATAATAGATAATGAAGACATGGGACGGGCGCCAATAATAGATAATGAAGACGTGTGACGGGGGCCAATAGTAGATAATGAAGACATGGGGCGGGTGTTAATGGTAAATAATGAAGATATGGGACGTATGCCAATAGTAGATAATGAGTAGATAATGAAGACATGGGACGAGTGCCAATAATAGATAATGAAGACGTGGGGGGGCCAATAGTAGATAATGAAAACATGGGACAGGTGCCAATAGTAAATAATGAAGATATGGGACGAATGCCAATAGTAGATAATGAAGACATAGATAATGAAGACGTGGGACGGGTGCCAATAATAGATAATGAAGACGTGGGACGGGTGCCAATAATCCATAATGAAGACGTGGGACAGGTGCCAATAGTAGATAATGAAGACATAGATAATGAAGACGTGGGACGGGGGCCAATAGTAGATAATGAAAACATGGGAAAGGTGCCAATAGTAAATAATGAAGATATGGGACGTATGCCAATAGTAGATAATGAAGACATGGGACGGGTGCCAATAGTAGATCAAGAAGACATGGGACGGGTGCCAATAGTAGATAATGAAGACATGGCACGGGTGCCAATAGTAGATAATGAAGACGTGGGAAGGGGGCCAATAGTAGATAATGAAGACATGGGACGGGTGTTAATGGTAAATAATGAAGATATGGGACGGATGCCAATAGCAGATAATGAAAACATGGGACGGGTGCCAATAATACATAATGAAGACATTGGACGGGTGCAAATAATAGACAGTAAAGTCGTGGGACGGGTGCCAATAGTAAATAATGAAGACATGGGACGGGTGCCAATAGTAGATAATGAAGACATGGGACAGGTGCCAATAGTAAATAATGAAGATTTGGGACGTATACCAAAAGTAGATAATGAAGACATGGGACGGGAGCCAATAATAGATAATGAAGACGTGGGACGGTGGCCAATAGTAGATAATGAAAACATGGGACAGGTGCCAATAGTAAATAATGAAGATTTGGGACGTATGCCAAAAGTAGATAATGAAGACATGGGACGGGTGCCAATAATAGATAATAAAGACGTGGGACGGGGGCCAATAGTAGATAATGAAGACATGGGACAGGTGCCAATAGTAAATAATGAAGATTTGGGACGTATACCAAAAGTAGATAATGAAGACATGGGACGGGCGCCAATAATAGATAATGAAGACGTGGGACGGTGGCCAATAGTAGATAATGAAAACATGGGACAGGTGCCAATAGTAAATAATGAAGATTTGGGACGTACGCCAAAAGTAGATAATGAAGACATGGGACGGGCGCCAATAATAGATAATGAAGACGTGGGACGGTGGCCAATAGTAGATAATGAAAACATGGGACAGGTGCCAATAGTAAATAATGAAGATATGGGACGTATGCCAAAAGTAGATAATGAAGACATGGTACGGGTGCCAATAATAGATAATGAAGACGTGGGACGGGGCCCAATAGTAGATAATGAAAACATGGGACAGGGGCCAATAGTAAATAATGAAGATTTGGGACGGATGCCAATAGTAGATAATGAAGACATGGGACGGGGCCAATAATAGACAGCAAAGACGTGGGACGGGGGCCAATAGTGGATAATGAAAAGACGTGGGACGGGGGTCAATAGTAGATAATGAAGACATGGGACGGGTGCCAATAATAGACAGTAAAGACGTGGGACGGGTGCCAATAGTAGATAATGAAGACGTGGGACGGGGGCCAATAGTAGATAATGAAAACATGGGACAGGTGCCAATAGTAAATAATGAAGATATGGGACGTATGCCAATAGTAGATAATGAAGACATGGGACGGGTGCCAATATTAGACAGTAAAGAGGTGGGACGGGTGCCAATAATAGATAGTAAAGATGTTGGACGGTTGCCAATAATAGACAGTAAAGATGTGGGACGGGTGCCAATAGTAGATAATGAAGACATGGGGCGGATGCCAATAAAAGATAATAAAGACGTGGGACGGTTGCAAATATTAGATAATAAAGACATGGGACGGGTGCCAATAGTAGATAATAAAAGCATGGGACAGATGCCAATAGTAAATAATTAAGATATGGGACGGATGCCAATTGAAGATAATGAAGACATGGGAAGGGTGCCAATAGTAGATAATGAAGACATGGGACGGGTGCCATTAATAGACAGCAAAGACGTGGGACGGGTGCCAATAGTAGATAATGAAGAGGTGGGACGGGTGCCAATAATAGATTGTAAAGACGTGGGACGGGTGCCAATAATAGACAGCAAAGTCGTGGGACGGGGGCTAATAGTTGATAATCAAGACATGGGACGGGTGCCAATAAAAGATAATACAGACATGGGACGGGTGCCAATAATAAATAATGAAGACATGGGACGGGTGTAAAAAATACATAATGAAGACATGGGACGGGAGCCAATAATAGATAATGAAGTCATGGGACGGGGGCAATAGTAGATAATGAAGACATGGGGCGGATGCCAATAATACAAGATAATGAAGACATGGGAAGGGTGCCACTAGTAGATAATGAAGACATGGGACGGGGGTAAAAAATATATAATGAAGACATGGGACGGGTGCCAATAATGGATAATAAAGACATGGGACGGGTGCCAATAGTAGTTAATGAAGACATGGGACGGGTGCCAATAAAAGATAATAAAGACATGGGACGGGGGCCAATAGTGGATAATAAAGACATGGGACGGGGGCCAATAGTAGATAATGAAGACGTGGGACGGGTGCCAATAATAGACAGTAAAGACGTGGGACGTGTGCCAATAATAGATAATAAAGACTTGGGACGGGCGTCAATAATACATAATGAAGACATGGGACGGGGGCCAATAATGGATTATGAAGACATGGGACGGGTGCCAATAAAAGATAATACAGACATGGGACGGGAGCCAATAATAGATAATGAAGTCATGGGACGGGGGCCAATAATAGATAATGAAGAAATGGGACGGGTGCCAATAATAGATAATGACGACATGGGACGGGAGCCAATAATAGATAATGAAGTCATGGGACGGGGGCCAATAATAGATAATGAAGAAATGGGACGGGTGCCAATAATAGACAACAAAGACATGGGACGGGGGCCAATAATAGATAATAAAGACATGGGACGGGTGCCGATAGTAGATAATGAAGACATGGGACGGATGCCAATAATAGATAATGAAGACGTGGGACGGGGGCCAATAGTGGATAATCAAGACATGGGACGGGTGCCAATAATAGATAATGAAGTCATGGGACGGGTGCCAATAATAGATAATGAAGACATGGGACGGGTGTAAAGAATACATAATGAAGACATGGGACGGGTGCCAATAGTAGATAATGAAGACATGGGACGGGTGCCAATAATAGACAGCAAAGTCGTGGGACGGGGGCTAATAGTTGATAATCAAGACATGGGACGGGTGCCAATAATAGATAATGAAGACATGGGACGGGGGGCAATAGTAGATAATGAAGATATGGGACGGGTGCCAATAGTAAATAATAAAGATATGGGACGGATGCCAATAGCAGATAATGAAGACATGGGACGGGTCCCAATAATACATAATGAAGACATTGGACGGGTGCAAATAATAGACAGTTAAGACGTGGGACGGGTGCCAATAATAAAAAATGAAGACATGGGACGGGTGCCAATAGTAGATAATGAAGACATG
>NW_018408884.1:663936-669711 GCF_002113885.1 Mizuhopecten yessoensis
AATAGATAATACAGAAATGGGACAGGTGCCAAAAATAGACAGTCAAGACGTGGGACGTGTGCCAATAATAGATAATAAAGACTTGGGACGGGCGTCAATAATACATAATGAAGACATGGGACGGGTGCCAATAGTAGATAATGAAGACATGGGACAGGTGCCAATAATAGACAGTAAAGACGTGGGACGGGTGCTAAAAGTAGATCATGAAGACATGGGACGGGTGCCAATATTGGACAACAAAGACGTGGGACAGGTGCCAATAGTATATAATGAAGACATGGGACGGGTGCCAATAATAGATAATGAAGACATGGGACGGCTGCTAAAAATTGATAATGAAGACATCGGACGGGTGCCAATAATAGATAATGAAGACATGGGACGGGTGCCAATAATAGACAGTGAAGACGTGGGACGGGTGCCAATAGTAGATAATGAAGACATGGGACGGCTGCCAAAAATTGATAATGAAGACATGGGACGGGTGCCAATAATAGATAATGAAGACATGGGACGGGTGCCAATAATAGATAAAAAAAGACATGGGACGGGTGCCAATAATAGACAGTAAAGACGTGGGACGGGCGCTAAAAGTAGATAATGAAGACATGGGACGGGTTCCAATAATAGATTATGAAGACATGGGACGGGGGCCAATAATAGATAATGAAGACATGGGACGGTTGCCAATAATAGATAAAAAAAGAGATAATGAAGACATGGGACGGGTGCCAATAATAGGTAATGAAGACATGGGACGGTTGCCAATAATAAATAAAAAAAGACATGGGACGGGTGCCAATAATAGATAATGAAGACATGGGACGGGTGCCAATAAAAGATAATAAAGATGTGGGACGGGTGCAAATAATAGATAATAAAGACATGGGAGGGGTGCCAATAATAGATAATACAGAAATGGGACAGGTGCCAATAATAGACAGTCAAGACGTGGGACGGGGGCCAATAGTAAATAATGCAGACATGGGACGGGGGCAATAGTAGATAATGAAGCCATGGGACGGGGGCCGATAATAGATAATACAAACAGGGGACGGGTGCCAATGATAGATAATGAAGACAGGGGACGGGTGCCAATAGAAGATAATGAAGACATTGGGCGGATGCCGATAATAGACAGTCAAGGCGTGGGACGGGTGCCAATGATAATGAAGACATCGGACGGGTGCCAATAGGGGGGAATGAAGACATGGGAGGGGGGCCAATAATAGATAATTAAGACATGCGACGGGTGCCAATAATATATAATACAAACATGGGACGGGTGCCAGTAAAAGATATTAAAGACTTGGGACGGGCGTCAATAATACATAACGTGGGACGGGTGCAAATATTAGATAATGAAGACATGGGCCGGGTGCCAATAACAGACAGTAATAATGAAGACATGGGAGATAATGAAGACGTGGGACGGGAGCCAATAATAGATAAGACAGAAATGGGACAGGAGCCAATAATAGATAAGACAGAAATGGGACAGGTGCCAATAATATATAATACAAACATGGGCCTGGTGCCAATAAAAGATAATTAAGACATGCGACGGGTGCCAATAATGAAGACATGGGGGGGATGCCAATAATAGACAGAAAAGATGTGGGACGGGTGCAAATATTAGATAATGAAGACAAGGGACGGGTGCAAATAGTAGATAATGAAGCCATGGGACGGGTGCCAGTAATAGATAATAAAGACATGGGAGGGGCGCCAATAATAGATAATACAAACAGGGGACGGGTGCCAATATTGGACAATAAAGACGTGGGACTGGTGCTAAAAGTAGATAATGAAGACGTGGGACGGGTCCCAATAATAGACAGTAAAGTCGTGGGACAGGTGCCAATAATAGACAGAAAAGATGTGGGACGGGGGCCAATAGTACATAATCAAGACAGGGGACGGGTGCCAATAACATATAATACAGAAATGGGACAGGAGCCAATAATAGATAATGAATAGACAGTCAAGACGTAGGAAGGGTGCAAATAATAGGTAATAAAGACATGGGACGGTCGTCAATAATACATAATAAAGACTTGGGACAGGCGTCAATAATACATAACGTGGGACGGGTGCAAATAATACACAGTAAAGACGTGGGACGTGTGCCAATAATACATAATGAAGTCATGGGACGGGTGCCAGTAATAGACAGTCAAGGCGTGGGACGGGTGCCAATGATAGATAATGAAGACAAGGGACGGGTGCAAATATTAGATAATGAAGACAGGGGACGGGTGCCAATGATAGATAATGAAGACAAGGGACGGGTGCAAATAACAGATAATAAAGACATGAGACGGGGGCAAATAATAGATAATGAATAGACAGTCAAGACGTAGGAAGGGTGCAAATAATAGGTAATAAAGACATGGGAGGGGAGCCAATAATAGATAAGACAGAAATGGGACAGGAGCCAATAATAGACAGAAAAGATGTGGGACGGGTGCCAATATTGGACAATAAAGAATAATAGATAATAAAGATTTGGGACGGGCGCCAATAATAGATAATGAATAGACAGTCAAGACGGGGGACGGGTGCCAATGATAGATAATGAAGACAGGGGACGGGTGCCAATGATAATGAAGACATAGGACGGGTGCCAATAAAAGATAATTAAGACATGCGACGGGTGCCAATAAAAGATATTGAAGACGTGGGACGGGAGCCAATAGTACATAATCAAGACAGGGGACGGGTGCCAATAGGAGATAATGAAGACGTGGGAGGGGTGCAAATAATAGGTAATAAAGACATGGGACGGTCGTCAATAATACATAACGTGGGACGGGTGCTAATAATACATAATGAAGTCATGGGACGGGTGCCAATGATAATGAAGACATGGGCCGGGTGCCAATAACATATAATACAGAAATGGGACAGGAGCCAATAATAGACAGTAAAGATGTGGGACGGGGGCCAATAATAGATTATAAAGACATGGGACGGGCGCCAATAATAGATAATGAGGATGGGGGACGGGTTCCAAGAGTAGATAATGAAGCCATGGGACGGGGGCCAATAATAGATTAATAATAGATAATACAAACATGGGCCTGGTGCCAATAAAAGATATTGAAGACGTGGGACGGGAGCCAATAGTACATAATGAAGACATGGGAAGGGTGCAAAAAATAGACAGTTAAAGACGTGGGACTGGTGCTAAAAGTAGATAATGAAGACGTGGGACGGGAGCCAATAGTACATAATGAAGACAGGGGACGGGTGCCAATAATGAAGACATGGGAAGGGTGCAAAAAATAGACAGTTAAAGACGTGGGACTGGTGCCAATAATAGATTATGAAGACATGGGACGGTCGTCAATAATACATAACGTGGGACGGGTGCCAATGATAGATAATGAAGACATCGGACGGGTGCCAATAGTGGATAATCAAGACATGGGACGGGTGCTAAAAGTAGATAATGAAGACAGGGGACGGGTGCCAATGATAATGAAGACATCGGACGGGTGCCAATAGAAGATAATGAAGACATCGGACGGGTGCCAATATTGGACAACAAAGACGTGGGACAGGTGCCAATAGTAGATAATCAAGCCATGGGACGGGTGCCAGTAATAGACAGTAAAAACGTAGGACGGGGGCCAATAATCCATAATGAAGACATGGGGGGGATGCCAATAATAGGCAGTCAAGACGTGGGACGGATGCCAATAATAGGCAGTCAAGACGTGGGACGTGTGCCAATAATACATAATGAAGTCATGGGACGGCTGCCAAAAATTGATAATGAAGACGTGGGAGGGGTGCAAATAATAGGTAATAAAGACATGGGACGGGGGCAATAGTAGATAATGAACATGGGACGGGGGACAATAATAGATAATGAGGATGGGGGACGGGTTCCAAGAGTAGATAATGAAGCCATGGGACGGGGGCCGATAATAGATAATACAAACAGGGGACGGGTGCCAATAACAGGAATGACACGCCAAATCCCTAGTGGTGAGCGCAAAACACAATAATAGATAATAAAAACATGGGACAGATGCCAATAGTAAATAATTAAGACATGGGACGGGCGCCAATAGTAGATAAGGAAGACATGGGACGGTTGCCAATAATAGACATTCAAGACGTGGGACGTGTGCCAATAATAGTTAATAAAGACTTGGGACAGGCGTCAATAATACATAATAAAGACTTGGGACGGTTGTAAATAATGCATAATGAAGACATGGGGGGGATGCCAATAATAGACATTCAAGACGTGGGACGGATGCCAATAATAGGCAGTCAAGACGTGGGACGGGGGCAAATAATAGATAATAAAAACATGGGACAGAGATAATGAAGACATCGGACGGGTGCCAATAGAAGATAATGAAGACATGGGCCGGGTGCCAATAACATATAATACAGAAATGGGACAGGTGCCAATAGTAGATGGTGCCAATAATAGACAATAAAGACGTGGGACGGGAGCCAATAGTACATAATCAAGACAGGGGACGGGTGCCAATAGAAGATAATGAAGACATTGGGCGGATGCCGATAATAGACAGTCAAGGCGTGGGACGGGTGCCAATAATATATAATACAAACATGGGCCTGGTGCCAATAAAAGATAATAAAGACAGGAGACGGGTGCAAATAATAGGTAATAAAGACATGGGAGGGGGGCCAATAATAGATAATTAAGACATGCGACGGGTGCCAATAACATATAATACAGAAATGGGACGGGTGCCAGTAATAGATAATAAAGATTTGGGACGGGCGCCAATAATAGATAAGACAGAAATGGGACAGGTGCCAATAATAGACATTCAAGACGTGGGACGGGTGCCAATAATAGATAATACAAACATGGGACTGGTGCCAATAAAAGATAATGAAGACGTGGGACGGGTGCAAATAATAGATAATGAAGACATGGGACGGGTGCCAATAACAGATAATACAGAAATGGGACGGGTGCCAATAAAAGATAATAAAGACATGAGACGGGTGCAAATAATACACAGTAAAGACGTGGGACGGGTGCCAATAGTAAATAATGAAGACATGGGACGGGTGCCAATAGTAGATAATGAAGACATGGGACGGGTGCCAATAGTAGATAATGAAGACATGGGACGGGTGCCAATAATAGACAGTAAAGAGGTGGGACGGGTGCCAATAGTAGATAATGAAGACAAGGGACGGGTGCCAATAATAGACAGTTAAGATGTGGGACGGGTGCCAATAGTAGATAATGAAGACATGGGGTGGATGCCAATAATACACAGTCAAGACGTGGGACGGGTGCCAATAATACATAATGAAGACATGGGACGGGTGCCAATAATAGATAATGAAGACATGGGACGGGTGCCAATAAAAGATAATAAAGACGTGGGACGGATGCCAATAGTAGATAATAAAAACATGGGACAGATGCCAATAGTAAATAATTAAGATATGGGACGGATGCCAATAGAAGATAATGAAGACATGGGACGGGCGCCAATAGTAGCTTAGGAAGACATGGGACGGGGGCCAATAATAGATAATGAAGACATGGGACGTAAAAACATGGGACAGATGCCAATAATAAATATTTAAGATATGGGACGGATGCCAATAGAAGAAAATGAAGACATGGGACGGGTGCCAATAGTAGATAATGAAGACATGGGACGGGGGCCAATAATACATAATGAAGACATGGGACGGGTGCCAATAGTAGCTTAGGAAGACATGGGACGGGTGCCAATAATAGACAGTAAAGACGTGGGA
>NW_018408884.1:671699-672347 GCF_002113885.1 Mizuhopecten yessoensis
TGGTGCCAATAAAAGATAATAAAGACATGGGACTGGTGCAAATAATACACAGTAAAGACGTGGGACGGGTGCCAATAGTAAATAATGAAGACATGGGACGGGTGCCAATAACAGATAATACAGAAATGGGACTGGTGCCAATAAAAGATAATAAAGGCATGGGACTGGTGCAAATAATACACAGTAAAGACGTGGGACGGGTGCCAATAGTAGATAATGAAGACAAGGGACGGGTGCCAATAGTAGATAATGAAAACATGGGTTGGATGCCAATAATACACAGTCAAGACGTGGGACGGGTGCCAATAATACATAATGAAGACATGGGACGGGTGCCAATAATAGATAATGAAGACATGGGACGGGTGCCAATAAAAGATAATAAGACGTGGGACGGGTGCAAATATTAGATAATGAAGACATGGGACGGGTGCCAATAGTAGATAATAAAAACATGGGACAGATGCCAATAGAAAATAATTAAGATATGGGACGGATGCCAATAGAAGATAATGAAGACATGGGACGGGTGCCAATAATAGATAATGAAGACATGGGAAGGGTGCAAATAATATACAGTAAAGACGAGGGACGGGTGCTAAAAGTAGATAATGAAGACATTGGACGGGTGCCAATAATAGATAATGA
>NW_018408884.1:681738-688388 GCF_002113885.1 Mizuhopecten yessoensis
CAGATATGGGACGGGTGCCAATAATAGATAATAAAGACATGGAACGGGTGCCGATAATAGATAATGAAGACATGGGACGGGTGCCGATAATAGATAATACAGACATGGGACGGGTATCAATAATAGATAATAAAGACGTGTGACGGGTGCCAATAATAGATAATAAAGATGTGTAACGGGTGCCGATAATAGATAATACAGACATGGGACGGGTATCAATAATAGGTAATAAAGACGTGTGACGGGTGCCAATAATAGATAATAAAGATGTGTAACGGGTGCCGATAATAGATAATACAGACATGGGACGGGTGCCGATAATAGATAATAAAGACATGGGACGGGTGCCGATAATAGATTAATAGATAATACAGACATGAAACGATAGATATTTAGGACGGATGAATTGTGTAACGTGCAATTTGTAAGAGGATATTTAAATAAAGTTTGAAGAGGATAACTAAGAATATCAGCTGCTTTCTGGATTAAACGAGAATTTATAAGGTAAGAACCAACGGCTTCTTGCAGTCAAGATAATGTTTAACATCAGGACCGTCTTGACGAGATGTAGCAATGTCATTAATTTTGCCACACTTACCATCTGTAATAAGCTGTAATTAGGGTGGTGACGCGCACACCGACCATGCTTGACCCGGTATGCATGTAAAGCATATTAGAATGAAACATTGCAAACGTCTTTACGACAGCTCGAAAACGACATGGGGAACAGAAAGGATTATAAATATATTTAAACTGTAAGTGCAGATGGTATCGAACTGTTTGAGTAAATAAACGCGGAGTGAATTTATTCCACTTATGTAAGTGAAATCTGATAAGTATGTTTGAAATAAAAACTTAGTTAAAACAAGAAAAGACAAATGTAATTTCTTTGATCTTAAGAGTGAATATCTTGTTAGTATTTCTAGGTAAGAAAATGTGCTGCCTATTTCGAGTCGGTCTGTCCCCGTTTAAAATATTTGCGTTTCTCAAAGACGATTTTTTTCCAGTATTTTGTTGTGTTTGGTGATAAAATCATGAACAACATTGTACTATCAAGTGAGGAAATAGAAATGTCACTATGATCTATATTGTTTACAATACATATATATTAACTTGGATGTGTAAGCTCCTGTCAAAAAGTCGTCTCGCTACAGACCCCATGTCGTGTCGCGAAACATGTAAATCAGGCTGTGTTTTTATTAATACAAATGAGCGTATTGTAATATGAACAAACATTGGTGACAACCGCCTGACACACTCCAGGGCTTGAGCAGACACAAGCAAAATTGATGGATTTATAGAAAAAGGCAAAACTTCGTTCAATCTTAATCATAGTTGTTTTATTTGTGGATTGCGTCGGACCGCATTATCTACCATATAAAAACAGGTGCCCACAAGTCGCTGATATACTGGGGATTCCTATCATTTATGTACAAACGTTTAACAACACAGTCGTATATGTGGAATATCTGTGAAACTGCTATCTATGTCAAATTCTGTGACATATCAGTGAAACCGCTATCACCGACAAATTCTTTGATATATCTGTGAAACTGATATCGCCGACACATTCTGTGATATATCTGTGAAACTCAATTGTGTAGCTGTGAAACTAAGGTATATATGTAAAACTCGGTGATATATATCTGAAACTAAGGTATATATGTAAAACTCGGTGAAATATATCTGAAACTAAGGTACATATGTAAAACTCGGTGATATTTATCTGAAACTAAGGTATATATGTAAAACTTGGTGATATATATCTGAAACTGTGGAATTTATGTAAAGCGGTGTTCTGTTTATCTGTGAAATTCACACGTATAAAAGTGAATGTGTAGAGAGATACAACAAACACCGTTATCTATCCTACACATTTCGAGATGTCTGGACTGGAGGT
This sequence comes from Mizuhopecten yessoensis, assembly GCF_002113885.1. Lineage (NCBI taxonomy): Eukaryota > Metazoa > Mollusca > Bivalvia > Pectinida > Pectinidae > Mizuhopecten > Mizuhopecten yessoensis. The sequence goes on from NW_018408884.1 coordinate 683,639, forward strand.
ACAGGGATCAGTGACGATGTCGTAGTGGGAACCTACACACAGTTACAATGAAAGGTAAGTGACATGAATTAATACTCCTTAGGTAATAATAACTAATGACTCAGGTAACTAGTCTCTGATGTCATCACGTCAACCAAATATACCCTGTCTTGTGACTCAATCTTATAATGGTCAAGCTTCTTGATTGTAACACAATATTTGCTAACAAATTTTATTACTTTTGATATCAATATCTGTGTTTGTCCTTGTAGGTATTAGGTATGTTACGGCCGTCATTATTTCAATTAACGGATGTAAGAATTTGGGATATGCGATAAACGATAAGGAGACACTATTGAAATTAGTTTATAATTTTGATGATAACGTGTAGTTATAGGTTAGGGTATAATAGGATTAATATAAGGTTCATGTATAGCTATAAGTAAGTGTGTATGATTGTATCATTATAAGGTATAGTTATAGTAAGGGTAGCATTGTATTATTATAATGTATAGTTATAAGTGTGTATGATTGTATCATTATAATGTATAGTTATAGTAAGGGTAGCATTGTATTATTATAATGTATAGTTATAAGTAAGGGTAGCATTGTATTATTATAATGTATAGTTATAAGTTAGAGTATAATATTATTATTATAATGTATAGTTATAAGTAAGGGTATAATTGTATTATTATAATGTATAGTTATAAGTAAGGGTGTAATTGTATTATTATAATGTATAGCTATAGGTAAGGGTAGCATTGTATTATTATAATGTATAGTTATAAGTAAGGGTGTAATTGTATTATTATAATGTATACTTCTAAGTAATGGTATAATTGTATTATTATAATGTATAGCTATAAGTAAGGGTATAATTGTATTATTATAATGTATAGCTATAAGTAAGGGTGTAATTGTATTATTATAATGTATAGCTATAAGTAAGGGTAGCATTGTATTATTATAATGTATAGTTATAAGTAAGGGTGTAATTGTATTATTATAATGTATACTTCTAAGTAATGGTATAATTGTATTATTATAATGTATAGCTATAAGTAAGGGTATAATTGTATTATTATAATGTATAGCTATAAGTAAGGGTGTAATTGTATTATTATAATGTATAGCTATAAGTAAGGGTAGCATTGTATTATTATAATGTATAGTTATAAGTAAGGGTGTAATTGTATTATTATAATGTATACTTCTAAGTAATGGTATAATTGTATTATTATAATGTATAGCTATAAGTAAGGGTAGCATTGTATTATTATAATGTATAGCTATAAGTAAGGGTGTAATTGTATTATTATAATGTATAGCTATAGGTAAGGGTAGCATTGTATTATTATAATGTATAGTCATAAGTAAGGGTGTAATTGTATTATTATAATGTATACTTCTAAGTAATGGTATAATTGTATTATTATAATGTATAGCTATAAGTAAGGGTAGCATTGTATTATTATAATGTATAGCTATAAGTAAGGGTGTAATTGTATTATTATAATGTATAGCTATAGGTAAGGGTAGCATTGTATTATTATAATGTATAGTTATAAGTAAGGGTGTAATTGTATTATTATAATGTATACTTCTAAGTAATGGTATAATTGTATTATTATAATGTATAGCTATAAGTAAGGGTGTAATTGTAGTATTATAATCTATACTTCTAATTAATGGTATAATTGTATTGTTATAATGTATAGTTAAAAGTAAGGGTGTAATTGTATTATTATAATGTATACTTCTAAGTAATGGTATAATTGTATTATTATAATGTATAGCTATAAGTAAGGGTGTAATTGTAGTATTATAATCTATACTTCTAATTAATGGTATAATTGTATAATTATAATGTATAGCTATAAGTAAGGATAGTATTGTATTATTATAATGTATAGCTATAAGTAAGGGTATAATTGTATTATTATAATGTATAGTTATAAGTAAGGGTAGCATTGTATTATTATAATGTATAGCTATAAGTAAGGGTAGCATTGTATTGTTATAATGTATAGCTATAAGTAAGGGTAGCATTGTATTATTATAATGTATAGCTATAAGTAAGGGTGTAATTGTATTATTATAATGTATAGCTATAAGTAAGGGTAGCATTGTATTATTATAATGTATAGTTATAAGTAAGGGTGTAATTGTATTATTATAATGTATACTTCTAAGTAATGGTATAATTGTATTATTATAATGTATAGCTATAAGTAAGGGTAGTATTGTATAATTATAATGTATAGCTATAAGTAAGGGTGTAATTGTAGTATTATAATCTATACCTCTAATTAATGGTATAATTGTATTATTATAATGTATAGCTATAAGTAATGGTATAATTGTGTTATTATAATGTATAGTTATAAGTAAGGGTGTAATTGTATTATTATAATGTATACTTCTAAGTAATGCTGTAATTGTATTATTATAATGTATAGCTATAAGTAAGGGGGTAATTGTAGTATTATAATCTATACTTCTAATTAATGGTATAATTGTATTATTATAATGTATAGCTATAAGTAAGAGTGTAATTGTATTATTATAATGTATAGGTATAAGTAAGGGTAGCATTGTATTATTATAATGTATACTTCTAAGTAAGGATAGTATTGTATTATCATAATGTATAGCTATAAGTAAGGGTGTAATTGTAGTATTATAATCTATACTTCTAAGTAATGGTATAATTGTATTGTTATAATGTATAGTTAAAAGTAAGGGTAGCATTGTATTTTTATAATGTATAGTTATAAGTAATGGTATAAGTGTGTTATTATAATGTATAGCTATAAGTAAGGGTATAATTGTATTATTATAATGTATAGCTATAAGTATGGGTAGCATTGTATAATTATAATGTATAGCTATAAGTAAGGGTGTAATTGTATTATTATAATGTATAGCTATAAGTATGGGTAGCATTGTATAATTATAATGTATAGCTATAAGTAAGGGTGTAATTGTATTATTATAATGTATAGCTATAAGTATGGGTAGCATTGTATAATTATAATGTATAGCTATAAGTAAGGGTGTAATTGTATTATTATAATGTATAGCTATAAGTAAGGGTAGCATTGTATTATTATAATGTATAGCTATATGTAAAGGTAGCATTGTATTATTATAATGTATAGCTATAAGTAAGGGTGTAATTGTAGTATTATAATCTATACTTCTAATTAATGGTATAATTGTATTGTTATAATGTATAGTTATAAGTAAGGGTATAATTGTATTATTATAATGTATAGCTATAAGTAAGGGTAGCATTGTATTATTAAAATGTATACTTCTAAGTAAGGATAGTATTTTATTATTATAATGTATAGCTATAAGTAAGGGTATAATTGTATTGTTATAATGTATAGTTATAAGTAAGGGTATAATTGTATTATTATAATGTATAGCTATATGTAAGGGTAGCATTGTATTATTATAATGTATAGTTAAAAGTAAGGGTAGCATTGTATTTTTATGATGTATAGTTATAAGTAATGGTATAAGTGTGTTATTATAATGTATAGATATAAGTAAGGGTATAATTGTATTATTATAATGTATAGTTATAAGTAAGGGTGTAATTGTATTATTATAATGTATAGCTATAAGGAAGGGTATAATTGTATTATTATAATGTATAGCTATAATTAAGGGTAGCATTGTATTATTATAATGTATAGCTATATGTAAGGGTAGCATTGTATTATTATAATGCTACCCTTACATATAGCTATACATTATAATAATACAATGCTTCCCTTACTTATAGCTATACATTATAATAATACAATTACACCCTTACTTATAATGTATAGCTATAAGTAAGGGTAGCATTGTATTATTATAATGTATAGCTATAAGTAATGGTATAATTGTGTTATTATAATGTATAGTTATAAGTAAGGGTGTAATTGTATTATTATAATGTATAGCTATAAGTAAGGGTAGCATTGTATTATTATAATGTATAGCTATAAGTAAGGGTGTAATTTATTAGTATAATATATAGCTATAAATAAGTGTACACCTGTATTATTTCAAGGTTTAGTTATAAGTAAAGGTATATTTGTATTACTATAAGGCATAGTTTTCAATAAGAGTATATCTGTATTATTTCAAGGTTTAGTTATAAGTAAAGGTATATTTGTATTACTATAAGGTATTGTTATCAATAGGAGTATATCTGTATTATTTCAAGGTATAGTTATAAGTAAGGGTATAAGTATACTATTATAAGAAGAATATAACACACATACATACACACATAGGAGATTGACCTTTAAGATTTGGTAATAGATGCAGCATACCAAAAATGACATACACTGTACCATACACTGTACCATAGACTGTTCCATAGACTGTACCATAGACTGTACCATATACTGTACATACACTGTACCATATACTGTACATACACTGTACCATACACTGTACCGTACACTGTACCATACACTGTACCGTACACTGTACCGTACACTGTACCATACACTGTACCATACACTGTACCGTACACTGTACCATACACTGTACCATATACTGTACCATAGACTGTACCATACACTCTACCATACACTGTACCATAGACTGTACCGTACACTGTACCATACACTGTACATACACTGTACATACACTGTACCGTACACTGTACCATACACTGTACCATAGACTGTACCATAGACTGTACCATATAATGTACCATACACTGTACCGTACACTGTACCATACACTGTACCGTACACTG
>NW_018408884.1:689263-733106 GCF_002113885.1 Mizuhopecten yessoensis
ACTGTACCATACACTGTACCGTACACTGTACCATACACTGTACCATATACTGTACCATACACTGTACCGTACACTGTACCGTACACTCTACCATACACTGTACCGTACACTGTACCATACACTACACCATATACTGTACCATACACTGTACCGTACACTGTACCATACACTGTACCGTACACTGTACCATACACTGTACCATATACTGTACCATACACTGTACCGTACACTGTACCGTACACTCTACCATACACTGTACCGTACACTGTACCATACACTACACCATATACTGTACCATACACTGTAATAAACACGGTATCATACACTGTCCCATACACTACACCATACACTGTACCATTCACTGTACCATACACGGTACCGTACACTGTACAATACACTACACCATATCCTGTCCCATATCCTGTACATACACTGTACAATACACTACACCATACACTGTACCGAACACTGTACCATATACTTTACCATACACTGTACGTACCGTACACTGTACCGAACACTGTACCATACCCTGTACCATACACTGTACCATACACTGTACCATACACTGTACCATACACTGTATTGTACACTGTATCATACACTGTACCATACAATGTACCATACACTGTACCATACACTCTACCATACACTCTACCGTACACTGTACCGTACACTGTACCGTACACTGTACCATATACTGTACCGTACAGCTGTTTCGTCCTCTTACGACTAATCGGTGATACTAGGTTCCAAAAAGGTGGACTTCCAAATCTTAGCTGCTCTTGAAATAAATGGGGAAGTTAAATTAAAACCCTACATTGTATGAATTTCAAGCATAAGAGGGTTACTGGTTAATTCAAAATCATATACATGTACTTTTAATAACTTGTAATTGAATACTACTCAGGAGATAGACCTTGCCAAGGCCATGCAATCAATTTCAGATAAATCAATGTTGGCTTCTAAGATAAAACAAAAACAAAGCTTGGAATATTCAGCTTCCTCTCCTATCTAGGGGCTATCCGTTCTTGATGCAATGTCGTGGTATCTGCTTCCCTTTCCTATGATATGTTCGTGGTATCTGCTTCCCTTTTCTATGATATGTTCGTGGTATCTGCTTCCCTTTCCTATGATATGTTCGTGGTATCTGCTTCCCTTTCCTATGATATGTTCGTGGTATCTGCTTCCCTTTCCTATGATATGTTCGTGGTATCTGCTTCCCTTTCCTATGATATGTTCGTGGTATCTGCTTCCCTTTCCTATGATATGTTCGTGGTATCTGCTTCCCTTTCCTATGATATGTTCGTGGTATCTGCTTCCCTTTCCTATGATATGTTCGTGGTATCTGCTTCCCTTTCCTATGATATGTTCGTGGTATCTGCTTCCCTTTCCTATGATATGTTCGTGGTATCTGCTTCCCTTTCCTATGATATGTTCGTGGTATCTGCTTCCCTTTCCTATGATATGTTCGTGGTATCTGCTTCCCTTTCCTATGATATGTTCGTGGTATCTGCTTCCCTTTCCTATGATATGTTCGTGGTATCTGCTTCCCTTTCCTATGATATGTTCGTGGTATCTGCTTCCCTTTCCTATGATATGTTCGTGGTATCTGCTTCCCTTTCCTATGGTATGTTCGTGGTATCTGCTTCCCTTTCCTATGATATGTTCGTGGTATCTGCTTCCCTTTCCTATGGTATGTTCGTGGTATCGGCTTCCCTTTCCTATGATATGTTCGTGGTATCTGCTTCCCTTTCCTATGGTATGTTCGTGGTATCGGCTTCCCTTTCCTATGGTATGTTCGTGGTATCTGCTTCCCTTTCCTATGTGTAATAGTAAGAAAGTGGTATCGGTTATAGTGAAGTGTTGTAACTTTGGGATTTATGATATAAAAACAAATACAGTATTATTATTTGACAGTTAAAATTAAATACCTTAAACTGTGCTATCAATGTTGTTTACAGGTATATGTTACGTAAATAGTACACAAACAAAGCAATATGTTATTTATTTTTTAAATTACCCTTAATCGATATTATAAAGATAGAAAAGCTTGCAGCCACTAAATGTTTATTGCAGAGTATCGTAGCATTGGGTCCTGCCTGCTGTGTCCTCCCTGACACATATATCATACTCATCACTCATCATGCCATCACCATAACGGATAATGAAAAAACGAACCTAACCCTTAAGGCGTTTGTTACAAAACATCAATATTATCAACAGACTACCGTAGCTTTTCGTTATGTTACACAAACATATGTATGGTTTTGCACGGCCTGGGTTAAAAACGTAGTCTTACACATGTACATCATATACGGTAATGTTGGATGTTTTGCATACACTGCAATCGTGTTGTTTAAAGTTAAAAATAAACCAATTCAATTAATGTCTGGAAAACATGGGACATATTCAACAAATAATTTTTGTCAAGTTGCATATTTAATTGTGAAACTTATCGGCACTCTGTAGATATCAATCTTATTATTGTCACACTGTACAGTCCCGTCCTGAAATCGTCACACAGCAAATTATAGCACCATGTTTAATGGTGCAGAGATATCATATGATTTTGCAGTCTTTGGTTCACTTCAACTAATAAATAATACAAAAACTCTTATATATTTACGCGTTTTATATCTTGCTATAACAACTCAAATTGCAGTGTTCCGACAAATAGTAAATAAATCATAATGTTATCTTTAATTTCAAAAACAATTAAAAAACTTAAGGTAATCTTTAACCAGAAAACAAGATCGATATTTTTATTGAAGTCTCACTGTGAAACTCATAATACTATTAAGTATGGACAGAGAAACATAATAATATACAAATATCAAAACGCTAATATCTTGATATATGGACCGAAAACGTAACATAATTAAACAACAATAACGCTAATACAATGACATATGGACTGAAAACTTTATATCATTAAAAAATAGTAACGCTAATACAATGATGTATGAAATGAAAACTTTACATAATTAAATAATAAAAACGCTAATGTAATAATGTATGAACTAAAAAAAACCACGGCATTAAACAATAATATCGATAATGCAATGATGTATGGACTGAAAACCTCACATGATTAATGAATAATAACGCTAATGTTATGATAAATAGACTGAAAACTTTATATGATTAATGAATAATAACGCTAATGATGTAATAATTAGACTGAAAACTTTACATGATTAATGAATAATAACACTAATGATGCAATAATTAGACTGAAAACTTCACATGATTAAAGAATAATAACGCTAATGATATAATAATTAGACTGAAAACTTTATATGATTAATGAATAATAACGCTAATGATGTAATAATTAGACTGAAAACTTTATATGATTAATGAATAATAACGCTAATGATATAATAATTAGACTGAAAACTTTTTATGATTAATGAATAATAACGCTAATGATATAATAATTAGACTGAAAACTTGATATGATTAAAGAATAATAACGCTAATGATGTAATAATTAGACCGAAACTTTATATGATTAATGAAAAATAACGCTAATGATGTAATAACTGTGAAAACTGTACATGATAAAAGAATAATAACGCTAATACAATGATGTATGATCTGAAAACTTTACATAATTAAACAATAATATCGCTAATGCAGTGATGTATATTCAGAAAACTTTACATAATTAAACAATTATATCGCTAATACAATGATGGATGACCTGAAAACTTTACATAATTAAACAACAATAACGCTAATGTAAATATGTATCAAATGAAAACTTTACATAATCAAACAATAATAACGCTAATACAGTGATGTATGATCTGAAACCATTACATAATTAAACAATAATAACGCTAATACAATGATGTATGATCTGAAAACTTTACATAATTAAACAATTATATCGCTAATACAGTTATGTATGAACTGAAAACTGAACAATTAGAAATAATAAAACATTTTATTATGAAGTGATAGCTAGGAACTGAACATAAATGAAACTATAAATCCATAATAGTGTAATATATAAACTGACCACTATAAATCTTTGTAGTGGTATATATAAATTGACCTCAATAAATCTATAATAGTGGTATATATAAACTGACCACTATAAATCTAAAGAAGTGTTATATATAAACTGACCACTTTAAATTTGTAGTAGTGTTATATATAAACTGACCACTATAAATTTATAGTAGGGTTATATATAAACTGACCACTATAAATATATTTAGTAGTGTTATATATAAACTGACCACTTTAAATATATAGTAGTGTTATATATAAACTGACCACTATAAATATATAGTGGTGCTATATATAAACTGACCACTATAAGCATATTTAGTAGTGCTATATATAAACTGACCACTATAAATATAAAGTAGTGTTATATAAAAACTGACCACTATAAATATATAGTAATGTTATATATAAACTGACCACTATAAATCTAAAGTAGTGTTATATATACACTGACCACTATAAATGTATAGTAGTGTTATAAATAAACTGACCACTATAAATGTATAGTGGTCAGTTTATATATCACACTACTTTAGATTTATAGTGGTCAGTTTATATATCACACTACTTTAGATTTATATATAAACTGACCACTATAAATATATAGTGGTGTTAAATATAAACTGACCACTATAAATCTAAAGTAGTGTTATATATAAACTGACCACTATAAATGTATAGTAGTGTTATAAATAAACTGACCACTATAAATATATAGTAATGTTATATATAAACTGACCACTATAAATATATAGTGGTTTTATATATAAACTGACCACTATAAATCTGAAGTAGAGTTATATATAAACTGACCACTATAAATGTATAGTAGTGTTATATATAAACTGACCACTATAAATATATAGTGTGTTATATATAAACTGACCACTTTAAATCTATGTAGTGTAATATATAAACTGGCCACTATAAATATATAGTAGTGTAATATATAAACTGGCCACTATAAATATATAGTAGTGTAGTATATTAACTGACCAATATAAATCTTTGTAGTGTTATATATAAACTGATTTATTCAGCTTTAATTTGGATTCGTACTTAAATCAATATGTGAGGCGTGATTGTACGATGATGTCATATAATCTCAATCAAGATCAATCTTCAAAATTCCAATTAGACGTTTGCCAAGAAGGATAAGTCACAACAAATCGTAAACACATCCAAATAAAGAGAGGTATGTAGGCCAGTGTGCGATGTGTTTCCATTAATATCTGGCTATACACTATATGGGAGACATGCGTGTGCCTGTGATACAAAGTTATCGGCATCACTTGATGTCTAGCTATGACAGTTATTCAGACGAGGAATAATGGGGCAGGTTACCTGGGGATCTCAGAAACGTTTGGTACCAGACAGGACCAGTGTGGACCAGACCGTGACGACGTTGTGTTAGTTACAATGTTACATGTATGATGTCTGTATTAATGGTTTATGTTTAATATTCACTTTACCTGTTTCTCACCCATAAAACACTAACCCGAAGTTTCATGAGAGTAATGCGAATTCCCTTCAACTTTGAAATATGATCGGACTATATAATATAGTTGTACGCCGAGCCAATTAGAAATATTAAAAACCTCTATGAAAATTTATGAAAATTTATGTTAAGCATATAACTTAATATGAAATGTAAGCCAGCTAGTGTGTCTGCTGTTTTCTTTGACTTATGTACAAATGTGATATATGACATAGTTCTCTTCATATAATGAGTCAACAATACGTCACCAGTGTATATGTAAGATCAGTGTAGTAAACGAATTAAGGATTGGCGATGCACTTGAATATATATAGATATAGATATGGAACATATTTGTAACAAACAGATTTGTGAACAAATGTGTGTATTTATTAGAGAGAGTGACGTCGTCTACCACATTTCTCGTATACTATACCTGTTTAACGTGTGGAAGTAGAATTACAACGTGCATGTATCTAGATACCGCTGAGCTCAGGGAATGATTATCAGGATGAAGAGTAAGTACCACAGTTAAAACATTAGAAATGTGATACTAGGAATTAATCTGATAAAGCAGGACTGCGGTGGACTTCGAAAAGCCATGTTTACCGACGGTAACCATGGAGACGAGCGACTATTTAATTGATGATCATAATGATTTATCAAAAATAGGAGTTTTGAAATATAAGTTACTTGTTGACGACATGCATGACCTCATCAGAAATGCGTCTTTTAATGTCAGAGACATGTTTACGCTGTAGGATGGAGTCGTTCCCGCCTTGTCTGTTATAGTTTGTCCTCGGGGTGAAATTTAATTTCAGCAAATTATTTTGTTGTGAAGTAACACATAAAGCTATTCCCGGATCCCCCTCCTACATCCGGGTATGATTGCTGCCTTACGTGTGTGGAATAAAGAATATTATTATAATTTCGGTCACCTTGATAAACTGAAATCTTTTATATAGTTAAATATACGACTTTGTATCTGTGACAAGCTGAACCAAATTAATCTGATTTAATAAATCGATCAAAGCGATTACTGCGCCGTTCACAAAATGGTAGCTGTCGATGGCTGTTCGGATAAAGTTAAAGAGAGAACATCTAATTAGAACCTGGTCACGCTTCACCAACAATTATTTTTTACCACAGCAGCAAATATAAATTAACAGTCTGAAACAACCCTCCTACACAAATAAGCCTTTCCTCATTGAGAAGCATGAACTGTTCTATATAGCTATTCTGTAAGTCCTCGCCCAGAGTAACATCTGGATAGATTGTATCTGTATGATTTATCATATTTTAAGGTGAAATAACAGCTAAACATCACCTCTACTGGGCGTTAACAAGCTGGGACGTATTTACTGGTGATTGTTATCGAGTATTGCCACCTACGAACAAACTAGCCTAAACTGTATCGTCAAAGCGCCACCTACCGTCCAACTAGCATCAACTGTATCGTCAGAGCGACACCTACCGACAAACTATAATGTACTGTAACGTCAGAGCGCCATCTACCGACAATATATATCATAAACTGTATCGTCAGAGCGACACCTACCGACAAATTACCATCAACTGTAACGTCAGAGCGACACCTACCATCATAAACTGTATCGTCAGAGCGCCTCCTACCGATAAACTATCAAAACTGTATCGTCAGAGCGCCACCTGCCAACAAACTACTATAACCTGCAGCATCATAAACTGTATCGTCAGAGCGCCTCCTACCGATAAACTATCAAAACTGTATCGTCAGAGCGCCACCTACCGACAAACTACTTTAACCTGTAGCATCATCAACTGTATCGTCAGAACGCCACCTACCGACATGACAAACTTTCATAAACTGTAAAGTCAGAGCGCCACCTACCTAGCGCCGCGCTGTCGGAACAGTGGTGTCTTCCATCAATGTTATATCATATCTAGAGAGTAATTGATCGTCCCATCGTATTAAAAAATATATTCAAACAAATTATAGGTGAAGAAAAACGTTGTTTCCTTATAGAATCTTGTCATTATACAACTTTATACACTGTTTTATTCCTAATCAATTACCCTAGCACACCGTCAGACACCCTAGCTTTCTGTTACAACGCCACCTGGTAGCCGCAAAAGACCATTGCAGATACAGTGTCAATAATAATTCACCAAAAATGGATAGTATTAAGTTGTTTTGCCATCAGAATTAATAAAGAAATTCATATTTAATGCTGTACCCCCTGATGTTCAACTTCGTTTGGTTTGTAATCCATTACACATTTTGTAAGCTAAATGTTTCCAGATGTTTATTTATCACTACAGCTGTACAACCATCGAGCCTTATATGACTCCGTTTTAACGTCTTATATCATTTTTTAATACCATCAGTCATCCTTTCTAATTGATCCCTATGAATTTTCATGAATTGAAATGTTTCTATTTCATTTGCCTAATAGCATTATTTCATTAGTCTGTGTCTCATATACAAATCTATCATGTCTTTGATGTAACGACAGTTTTCATTAGTAATAATCATGTCTATTAGACGATAAATCATGCATGAGCATGGATTATTTTCCAACTGACCAGCGGTTTTTTTTTCCAAAAACGTCCCCGCAATGTAAACAAGCAAGCCGAGGGACTAGTTCCTTTGTCGAATTATGGTACACGCATTTAATTATGTATTTTTTTGAAGATTTGCTAGTTGAAAAACACAATTATGTTTAACTCTAGATCGACTTTAAACCTGTCAAGGTCACTATCAGAATGTCCGCCAAACTTACCGCGATTTAATGTGTTGACGAGAAATGTCGATAGATTGGTGGTTTTGATTGCTTGAAATAAACATCATGGTATAAAGCATGACATCAGTGTTAATTGTTTATAGTCTGTCGATTAAATCACCACTAAAAAAAAAATCCCAAGTATATCCATGTTATATAGACAAACAGGACAATTGTCCACAGTCTCAACAATGATAAAAACGCGCAGCTTATTTTGAAATGAAGATATAAAGGTATAACGTGACGAATATTGACACAGCTTAATTTAAATAATAATTGTATTAAGGTCACCCTGTTTGTCACAGGCGAGTGAACACAGAGGTAGACACGAAAAAGACTTTAATAACATTTTACTAGATATATAACCAACATAGGTTTGTATATATGGTGGAAAATATAACTCAGGATTCGAAAATGTTGGAAAAATAATCACCTCACGCCACAAGCGGTCTTCGTTTTATAACTATACGTTTGGTTCTCAACGGTCATATCAAAAATACCGAGAGAATGGAAATTCGCTTTATTATGTTAACAATCTTACAAATAATTGTCTCCCCATATGCTCACACAAATAACAACGATTCCAATTTTATAGCAGGTTTCTTATATACTTACACTGTACATACATGTAACACAGGAAATATTATTACATATTTACATTGGGGTATACGTAAATCAACAGGCGCTATATATCTATTTTGTTTTATATTTTTTTAAATTATATATAAGGAGTTTAATATTCCTGAGTCAAACAAGGAAATGGCGTATTTCCTTTTCATTACTGACCCATGGTACAGAATAGCGACACCATAATTAATCATTTTGCTGTTGTTCAAATGAGCATGCAGTGCACTTCCTACCGAGCATCAACCTAAACCTTTACGGTAGGGAGCGGTCTGTGGATAGTAAATGACATTTTGGTTGTTTATTGTAAACATTGTCAAACTAGATATGTGTAGTGGTTAATGTATATAGTGTCTATAGTTTATTTCGATCTAAACTGTTCCGTTTTATTTTTTTCAGGGTTAGTGATGTGCCCAGAATTGGCCAAACGCCACATTTTTATAACGAAAAACAACAGTGACTCGTTCAAGTTGACGACATACAGACGACATCCGGGAACTAGCGTCGTCATATCCTGTATTGCACCGGAAACACATCGACTAAAGGGCGACCCCTTTTTAAAATGTCTTCATAACGGTCACTGGAACAAGCCAATTCCTCGCTGTATCCATGGCAACGTCTGGGATAGTCGATTTAAGTCACCATCCAATGATCTGACCATCGCAGGTAAAACAGTTTATGAAATCAACATAGTGCATTCGAAATATTATCCGATATATTTCTTTTCGGGTTTGAGGTATGAATAGTTTGACTCTTTTGTCAGGTGACAGAATAGTTTAATACCAAACATGGGTCACTGATAATTCTTTACCTTCTTTTACAGTTTTGCAGTTTAGAAAATATCAGAGACCATTATTTACTTAACTTTGAAATAGTGAACTTGATGTAATCATTGAATATGGCATTGTGTCGTATCTCCTTATATAAATATCAAATGTAGAAATGGTTGTTATACAAGGTAGCATCTACGTAAAACTTAAATATTGATATTTATATAATTCGCTCTCTACATTGAAACTCAAGTGACGGCGTGATGAAATGTTCTTAGTGACATTACATTTCACCGCACACATGTATTCACGTGTCATTGGCAAAATATATGTTCGTTCAACTCAACATAAAATGATCATAAAATTAACAATTGTACTGGTTTAATAGTTTTTCACCTTTACAGTCAGAGAATACTCACCATTATTTGATTATATCATGGAATTAGATCTAAGTCTGTGATTACATTAGTCAGAGACGTACAAACTACTTAACATGTATCTGCATAAGTCAATGATTTCTCCAGTGTTGTGCCTATCGGCTGATATAATATATTTTGAACTTCCGAACAATGTTCAGCCTGCTGTGCTCACAATACTCCCAATGCGCATGCATTCATAATCACCGGGCGATTGTAAGCGATACGATCTGACTGTGGACAGCGGAATCCCTGGACTCCAAATATCTCACGATTCTCTTTAGGGACCACGGAACCAAATCAAAAATAGATTGTGGCTTTTTCCCTTTTGGGCAGAAGATTTAATAGAAAGGTGAATGCCTCGGGGCCGGCTGGTTGGATATGAAGGTGGCAGAAGTTTCAAAAGTTTCATGTGTGGGTTGAGCAATATATATAGATGTAATATGTATAAAAAGAAAAAAAACAAGTCTGGTTTTGTCTGGGTGAGTTTATTAAGTGTGTAATTTGTTGTAAATTTTGTTCGATTTTTGGTGCCAAATTCAATACAAGATGGCAGCCCCCATATAAAAAAAAAGTTCAAATTGGCAGAATTTTGAAATATTTTTTTTTACAGTTGTGTGAGATGCTATTCTTCAAAATGAGGTCAGGTAAACCAGTGTGGATAACTCCATTTAACCAGGACAGTGGTAAACGTTAACACTATCGTCTATGGAAAATCATTTGGTTCCGCGGTCCCTTTAGTGTTTGTCAGACAGAACAGCGTTAAGTAGGTCCTTCTGCTATCCATTTCGAGAATCGAATGTCAGCGAAACAAACTTCTACGTTAACTTTAAATGACACATGTACAGTGTGATGCACTGCTGACCCTCATATCTAATGTCTCTACTTACAGGTCACAGTCCTCAGAAATCTGCCGGGGCTATATCTCAGACCGAGGCTCTACCGTACGTTATCACTGTCTCCGTTCTCGCGTTCATGTTCATTGCACTCATCGCCGCGATCGTCTACCTGGCCTATCTCCGCCGACGTCTGGAAACTTCTATAAAGCAGGTAGAGGCTCGACCTGCGCATGTCAGAGCTGTCGACAGGTACATTATAGAATCCGTTTCTATGACAAGATCAACGTAAAATTTATTCTCTATGTAATTTCATAGATAAATATTTACCTAAATTCAGGTAAAAGTAGTATTTTTTAAAGATTATTATGTTATTAATTAATTCAAGTAAAAATCAACAAACGTTTGGTCCTCATATTTTATCAGACAATGACACAAAAAGGAAATATTGGATTATTTTTCTAGTTTAAATGTCTTAAACTTGAAAATAAATGTGGACTAGTATTGAACGAAAAAATAATTTGTCGATTTCGCAATAATATGATTTGGTCTCACCGTGCTTTCTTCTGCAGTATGACGTCACTGCCCACGACGACATCAACAGCCTATGACTTTTCCATGAATATAGACGGCGCCCCGTACGTCTCTTCCTCCGGAACCAGTTCCCCTACGTATGGCCCGGATGTAGAGTACCCTCCGTGGAATACGTATCCCCGGCTACACCAGTCCAGACTAAAGTTGGAGACCGAGAGCACGTGCGGGTCAGTGCGATACACCACCGTTTCTGACTACCTTGTGTACAAATAGATCCTATGGGACAAGGGAATTATAACAGCAAGTGGACAAAGGTCTAGGAACACGTGCTTCATTATAATCAACGATACGCAATATGGTGATAGCTTCAAACAGCGAGAGTTCTAAAAACGTCTCAACTTACTGTACATTTCTATTCATTGTCATTGTTGAACACACGTCTTTGACAAGGACATGTGGCGGTATTCCTTTACTTTCCAGAGCGATGAGACGTTTATCACTCCGTTTCTATTGATCTGTCTCACCTGGACTCTTGTAACTCTGGAGTGATTTATTGCAGACTTTCGGCACATTTTATCACTTCACAGTACAAGTGTTGTAAATGTCAGCAGTGAAAAAAGCGGTATATATTGTTAATACACAGTGACTGTTCTGTTAATACACGTGAATACATTGTTACAGTATCTGTTTTTTATGATATTTCTGTATAAGTCTCTATTATTTGATTTCCCCGGCATTCGTCCTTACAACACCCAGAGCCGCTTTCGTTTATCGCTATACAAACGGTTGAACCGGTTGGACCAGAGTTGTTCGATTATGAAATAAGATCGAACCCAGTAAGCTGATGCTGCTTTCAGGCGAGCCTCGACAAAGCCTTGTAAGGGCTGCATAAACCTTTGCAGGTTTGCCAGGAATTATACCCGAAAATGTTACATTTAAAAACAGACAAACTGGTTGTTCAGCATAAATGTACAGGACTCGATTTGTAAAATTATGTCGTACCATTTCCAGTTACATACTTTGTATAATTGATGCAGGACATGCATTATTTTCGTCTGTACATTATCCAGTCCTTACGCAATGAAGTAAAGATGTTCAAGCGTTATTATTTCTGAACTAAGTTGAGTTTAACAGTGTTTGGATATATCACAGGGGCTTCACGTCCGATCTGTATTTTTGATATCTAACAAAATGTCTACCTTCAAAGTTGGTAAAATAGCAGTTAATGTTGTAAGCATACCATCCAATATCTACAAGTTTCAGAATCGACATAAATTTGAATATAGATAGAGATTGCATGAACTGTTTCTCTTGCTTTGCATGAAACTCATTTTCTATGAAGTACAATACGTTTTATTGTAAATATGTGAAACCATACACTATATCAGCGTGTTAATATAACACGCGTTTATTCTGATATTTAAATGTATAATAACATTCTATATATAGAAGAAAAAACCATGATAATTGACTTCCTTTTTCTAACGCGCATGTATGTGTTCAATAAACAGGGTCGACATACTCCTTAATGATGTATGTACCACAGTGTACACGTAAGTGATGTCAATGTCATTGGACGCCAACTGACATTGCATTCATAGCGATATGAATGCATTAGGAGTGAGGTAGTTGTTATAATTGTAAAGTTAATATACTTCATTATGTATATTTTGTTGTGTAGTATTTATTTATATATTCATAACACTGTAATATCCCACTCAATAAATCCACAGTATAGTATAATGGTACTTGTCTATGTCATTTATCTGAGACTGAAGGGTGCATATATTAGTTTAAACATATTGTATTGACAACATATTGACAAAGGGATTAGTCGGTAAGTTTTTCCAACTTATCAATTGACTTCTCCCGTGCATATATGTTTAAGACGAAGTGCAGGTCTGTTGATGTATGATGATGTGTGTGTGCATGTGTGTACATGTATGTGTGCATGTGTGGTGTGCATGTGTGCATGTGTGTGTGTGTGTGTGTGTGTGTGTGTGTGTGTGTGTGTGTGTGTGTGTGTGTGTGTGTGCATGTGTGTATGTGTGTATGTGTGTATAGTGTATGTGTGTATGTGTGCATGTGTGTATGTGTGTATAGTGTATGTGTGTGAGTGTATGTGTGTATAGTGTATGTGTGTATGTGTACATGTGTGTATATGTGCATGTGTGTATGTGTGTATGTGTGTATAGTGTATGTGTGTATGTGTGCATGTGTGTATGTGTGTATAGTGTATGTGTGTGAGTGTATGTGTGTATAGTGTATGTGTGTATGTGTACATGTGTGTATATGTGCATGTGTGTATGTGTGTATGTGTGTATAGTGTATGTGTGCATGTGTGTGTGTGTGTATGTGTGCATGTGTGCATGTGTGTATGTGTGCATGTATGTGTGTGTATGTGTGTATGTTTGTGTGTATGTGTGTATGTATGCATGTGTGTGTGTGTGTGTATGTGTGCATGTGTGCATGTGTTTGTGTGTATGTGTGTGTGTGTGTGTGTATGTGTGCATGTGTGCATGTGTGTATGTGTGCATGTGTGTATGTGTGCATGTGTGTAGGTTTGCTGGAGGAGGAGTAGGTTGGTATGTTTGCCTCCTTGCGATAACGCAGATCTGATGCCGACTTTATAGTGCTATCTCACTGAAATACCATGCCAAAGACACCCCGCACAACAGTCCGCCCGGTCACATTATACTGACAACGGGTGAACAAGTTGTTGCGATAATCCTAAATGCTGAACGTTCAGCAGGGAATAGCAACTACCATGTTGAAGGATTTGGATATGTCCCGGCCTGGGGACAAAACCCATTGCCTTCCTCGCCTGGGCGAACGTTCCACATTAAAGACAAAACTGAGGTATTTCCAAGCAAGACTTTAGGCAACGAAAGGTATATAGAAGTAGAGAGAAACATAAAGATCAAAAGCATTCCAATTGATGCAGCAGATTTATTTTCGTGGGCACAAACGCTAATCCTCCGTTCTGCAGGGGTTTATGAGATATATTGTGCATCAGGGTTTTTTTCTACGGCCGCACAAACGGACGGACACGTACATATGTATTGCAAAAAGTAGACAAGGGATCAGGCACAAGTTATAGCAACTTATCAACGCCTTTTCCAATAAGTATATACAATTATAATCACAGTTTAAGCTCAAAATCTATTGCTGGATTTAATAACGCTGTGCACATATCTAAAATGTTAGTGTTAATGTCCACGGAAAATTGTAAACAAGTGGATGAGGTGGGTATTAAAAAATCCCAAGAACTGCTATGTCTTTGTCTAGGTCTTTGCAATATACATAAATATTCAACAATATACTACATGTGATATGGCACGTGCGTAGAATGTGGAATCACGAGCGGTAAAGCAACCAACACAGAACCTGCACAAGTGTCATCATTTGTTGGCGTACCAGATAAATCAGGAGGCACGGTAGTCTATAGTGGTAGGACGCCGGGCTCGTGACCGAAGGGTTGCGGGTTCGACTCGCGTCACGGCACTGTGTTGTATCAATACGTGGTTGGGCAGTGCTAGAATTGTTGAATGGTAGCTGCGAGCGCCGAAATGGCAACACCGGCTGTATACTCCCCAGGGAGTTGAGAAAGATATTGGCTTGTTGCAAAGGCCCTATAACCACTGATAATAATTTGTGAACCTCGAATTATAATAATAATTATTATTATTATGAACGAGAGCGCAATACAGTATACCTGATGTACACGTGCACACGTCAAAAATATCATTTTAACGTAATAAAGGCATTATCTACGGGTTTTTTTAATTCCAGCTTTTGAAGACATGTCTAACAAAACAAATCAAAAATGTTATTATGTGACGACTAAATGTGTACCTCTGAAATTCGGTCTCGTCACGTGACTAATTGTTAAAGGGAGATAACAACCTGAAGACGTCTACTATAGGATCAGAACGAGGCGACCAATCAGCGTATCACCGACACATCAATCAACATTTCTTAATTATAATTTTTTTGCAATATCATTTTATATAAACGGAAGTTTTACAAAGTAATAAAAATTAGATAAATCATCACAATTTTAACAATTTGATATACATTACTCGAAGATAATAAAATAATTCATATCCTCATAATATACATTAATGATAAATCGGTTCAACTTTAAAAATCATTTTATTTTATTTCTTCAATACCACAGTGCGGTTAACTTTCTATATATAGAGAGATATGCACAGTATACATCACACAACATCTCACAGTGACTGGAAGAATGAGCCAATTATACGCTATCTATTGTCAAGTCAGCTGTAAATACTGGACGTTACTGTTGTATAATATTTAGTACAAAAAGTCAGGAGAAAATAGATAAGATCTTTCCTTTGCCTGTAATCATGAAACCGTTCTCATGCTCAAGCATGGATTTTGTGCTCAAACCATCTTTCTTTTAACTCGCTTAAATCATGTCAAACTATCAAAAAGTCAAATGTAAAAACTGAAAACAGTTTTCAGCTTTAGATCTCTCCAAAGGTCCTCCAAATCATTGACAAAATAAGATTTTTTTTAATTCATAACGGGAACAAAAAAAAATGGCTTGAGCACAAAATCCATGCTTGAGCATGAGAACGGTTTCATGCTCAAGCATTAATTTTGTGCTCAAGCCTTATTTCTTATGCTGGTTATAAATTAATTTTCAAAAAATCATCAATGATTTTGAAAACAATTGAGATGACTTGAAGCCGAATAACATTTTCCAACATTTACACTCAACTTTTTTTTTATTCTTTGACAAGATTTATGTGAGTTACAAGAAACTTGGTTTGAGCACAGAATCTGTGCTTGAGCATGAGAACGGTTTCATGTCCTGGGCCCGTGAAACCGTTCTCGTGCTTAAGCATAGACTCTGTGCTCTATTCTACTTTCCTGTAACTTGCTTAAATCATGTCAAACGACCAAAAGTAAAAATGTAAACACTAAAATAAGTACTCAGCTTTAAGTCTCTTCAACAGTTTTCCAAATCATTGACGATATATATTGTTTTTATGAATTAATAACCAGATCAAGAAAATAAGCTTGAGCGCAAAATCCATGCTGATCTTTAGTACACTACTTTTGCCGACAATAGTATAGATAGTTCTGTGATATGTTTTGTTTAGTAGTGCCGACGATTGCCTGGTAGTTTTTTTTTTGTTTTTTTTTTTCTAAATGTTTATTTTCTTTCTGTATCATATACATGATATACATTGCCTAAATTAGCTACATATATTGCATTACAATATAAAAAAATCATTTGTTTTGCTTCTTCATTTTCAACAAGACTTCTGCTCTTGTTTGGTGAATTCTTACATACTTTCTTTCAACTTCCATATAGATCATATTATGAGATTTGAGATTACCCTACTATATCTTGTCATAATTGCGCAAGAATAGGTCCTCTACATCAGCGTTCCTTGTCCGCGATGTTCTCAGCTTAACTGCTGCCTTCGGTTGTCTTTAGCCGAGGGGACTATTGGTTTTATATAATAGCTATATTTTCAATTATAGTATATCAATTCTATCTCCTTTTAATATTATGTATATGTACATGTAACTGTTCTGTTTCACTGTGTCTTGATAAAGGAGCGGATCGCTCCGAAAATTTGACAACCTAAACTTGTCCACACTGTTGGAATTACTTCTTTGCCCCATATACTATTTTAAGTAATTCGTATCCTACGGACATACCTCCATTAGGATTCAGTGTTATATGGGATTTTACCGTCTATATTACTTCTTTGACCCAGGCCATAATTTATATATACATTGTATTTCAGTACAATTTCACAAGATAAGTTTCCTTTAATAATGGCCTGTTTTGTATATAAATGAATACCGGTTTTTGAACAGAGTATATATATTACATAATTTTAAACTTGTTGAGATACAGAATGGTTTTTTTTAGTATTTTTTGGGGGGGACATAAACACAGCACATAGCATTTCTTATTTTTCTACATGGTTCTTACACAAGTGTTTTGCTCGTTAGTTTTATTCTTACTTACTTTTGTTATGTGTGATGCTCTGTAGTACTATCGGGGGTTATCCGATATTGATGGGAGCGTTCTATCAGCGACAGGTGTCGTATTCCTTTGATGTTTGGATGCTTTGTCATCCTTGTCAGAAAATATAAAATACACACCCTCAGGTGTCAAACAACGTGTGGTATCACTGTTTTGTAGATGTATGAGTCTGTGGAATTATTAATTATATTTTAATGCATAAAATATATACAAATATAAAATGTTTTATATCAAAAAATCAAAAATATTTAAGGATTAACTTGAATATATTTTTCATGTTATGGAGATATAACACTAAAAAACGGAGTGTACTCTAAATAAACTGCTTATAATGAGAGTACACTCCGTTTTTTTGTTATAGCTCCATAACACAAAAAATATATTCAAGTTAATCATTATAAGTTAATCTACCATACACAATCCCTGTGGAAATACACTTTTATTGATGGACCCTTTTCACTTAGAAATTATTGCGCTGCTGTATCAGCCAATCAAAAGCGACGTTACAAACGGCGACGCCATGTTTTTACGTTATGGGCTGATAACGAAAATTGTTAAGCCAATGAAAATGCTAGTTACAACAAAGATGAAATTATTTTGTCATAGGTCGGATGTCTCGCTCTTTATCCTCATTTATCCCCATTAACGTAAAACATTCTTTCTGTGGTTCCACAAGTGATATCAAAAACATTATAATGATAGATCGTTTGTAAAAACCGTGATTCCGGAGTGAAGATGAAGTTTTAGCCGGACGTCACAATGGACATGTATGTGTCATATCATGTATGTTATAATGTATATTTACTGTAGGTAACAAACTGATACAAACACAGGTAGACACTTAGTAATGTATTGTAAAATACATTTTCCATGCATCCGGGGTTATCAGTGGCGGATCCAGAGGTTTTTTTGGGCTTCAAGAGCCCCCCCCCCACCTGAGAATTTTATTTACAAATCATGTTTTTTCACCATTTTCCTCAATTTTTCCTAACGTGGAAATTTGGAAAATGTTTCTAAGGCGAATTACGTTTGGAAAAAAAATACAAATACCTCCATTAAAACCATATTCTTGCCAACAAGGAATTGTAGTTTGGAAAATACGAGTGATGTCTGTCGATTTAAATTTCAACAGATGTCCACACATTGTCTGAGATTATGTCGACTTGTATGGTCGCGTTCTTACCTTTAAGAGAGAATTCTGCCAAGACAGTAAAATCGAACTTAGGTAATTCTGCATTTTGTCGTGTTGTCTATTAACATGGTAGTTACACGAGGGCATTTTCATTCTGTTCGTGTTCGGGAAATATATGTTTTGATTGATAGCATTTATTGTAAAACATGCACCGATTGACCTGACGAGTGAGCGATGTACGACGCCGCTCCGTACAATATGAACTCTCATAACTTGTCGCCCCGATGTCGCTGAACTCTGTCTGAAAGATAAGTTTTGACCTTGACATGACCTTCAGTTTCTTCACTCAAATAATAAAAATGATAGATTCGTGTGTACGTACGCTCCCTTTGACAAATCGTATCCATTAGTACATTGTACCGATGTAAATGTCGCCAAATGAGAGATTTCCCCTTATATTAATGTATATGATGTGTTTATTTGACATTCATAACATAAAAATTACAGCCAGTACGTGGTGTACTGTAATTAACCGTTATCACATGGTGTACTGTAAGTAACCGTTCTCACATGGTGTACTTTAATTAAGTGTGATTACATGACGTACTGTAATTAACCGCGATTACGTGGCGTACTGTAATTAACCGCGATAACGTGGCGTGCTGTAATTAACCGTGATCACGTGGTGAACTGTAATTAACCGTGATCAAGTGGTGTACTATAATTAACCGTGATCACGTGGTGTATCTTTATTAATCGTAATTACGTGGCGTATCATTATTAACTGTAATTACGTGGTTAAATTTAATTATCAGCGATTACGTGGTGTACTGTAGTTGACCGTGATCACATGGTGTACTGTTATCACCGTTATCACCTGGTGTACTGTAATTAGCAATGATCACGTGGTGTACTGTAATTAGCCGTGATCACGTGATTTACTGGTATTAACCGTGATCACGTGATGTACTGTAATTAACCGTGATTACATGATGTACTGTAATTAACCGTGATCTCGTGATGTACTGTAATTAACAGTGATGACGTGATCACATGACATACTATAATTAACGTGGTGTACTGTAATTAACCGTGATCACGTGATGTAATGTAATTAACCGTGATTACGAGATGAACTGTATTTAACCCTGATCACGTGATGTGTTGTAATTAACCGTGATCACGTGGTGTACTGTAGTTAACCGTAATTACGTGTTGTACTGTAGTTAACCTTGAACACGTAGTGTACTGTAATTAACCGTGATCACGTGATGTACTGTAATTAACCCTGATCACGAGATGTACTGTATTTAACCCTGATCACGTGATGTACTGTAATTAACCGTGATCACGTAGTGTACTGTAGTTAACCGTGATTACGTGATGTTCTGTAGTTAACCGTGATCACGTGGTGTACTGTAGTTAACCGTGATCACGTGGCGTACTGTAATTACCTCTATTAACTTGCTGTACTGTAATTAACCGTGATCACGTGGTGTACTGTAGTTAACCGAGATCACGACGCGTACCGTAATTAACTATATTAACGTTATGTACTGTAATTAACCGTGATCACGTGATGTACTGTAATTAACAGTGATTACGTGGTGTACTGTAATTAACCGTGATTACGTGGCGTACTGTAATCAAATATGAGTACATTGTGTACTGTTATTAACCATGATTACGTGGTGTACTGTAATTACCCATGATCACGTGATGAACTGTAATTAACCGTGATTACATGGTGTACTGTAATTAACAGTGATCACGTGGTGTACTGTAATCAACCATGATCACGTGGTGTACTGTTAATAACCTCGATTACGTGGTGAACTGTAGTTAACAATGATTACGTGGTGTACTGTATTTAACAGTGATAACGTGGTGTACTGTAATTAACCGTGATCACGTGGTGTACTGTTATTACCCTCGATTACGTGGTGTACTGTATTTAACCATGATCATGTGGTGTACTGTAGTTAACAGTGATTACGTGGTGTACTGTAATTAACAGTGATTACGTGGTGTACTGTAATTTACCGTGATCACGTGGTGTACTGTAATTTAATATGAGTACTTTGTGTACTGTAATTAACCATGATTACGTGGTGTACTGTAATTACCCGTGATCACGTGATTTACTGTAATTAACCGTGATTACAAGGTGTAATGTAATTAACCGTGATCAAGTGGTGTACTGTAATTAACCATGATCACGTGGTGTACTGTTATTTACCTCGATTACGTGGTGTACTGTAGTTAACAGTGATTACGTGGTGTACTGTAGTTAACAGTGATTACGTGGTGTCCTGTAATTAATCGTGATCACGTGGTGTACTGTTATTAACCGTGATTACGCGGTGTACTGTAGTTAACAGCTATTACGTGGTGTACTGTAGATAACTGTTATTACGTGGTGAACTGTAGTAAACTGTTATTACGTGGTGTAATGTAATTAACAGTGATTACATGGTGTAGTGTAGTTAACTGTTATAACGTGGTGTACTGTAATTAGCCGTGATCACGGGATTTACTGGCATTAACCGTGATCACGTGATGTACTGATATTAACTGTGATCACGTGATGTGCTGTTATTAACTGTGATCACGTGATGAACTGTTAATAACTGTGATCACGTGATTTGCTGTTATAAACTGTGATCACGTGATGTACTGTAATTAACAGTGCTTATGTGGTGTACTGTAGTTAACAATGATTACGTGGTGTACTGCGTACTGTAATTAACCGCGATAACGTGGCGTGCTGTAATTAACCGTGATCAAGTGGTGTACTGTAATTAACGGTGATTACGTTGTGTACTGTGAATAACCGTGATCACGTGGTGAACTGTAATTAACCGTGATCATGTGATGTACTGTTATTAACCGTAACCACGTGGTGTACTGTAATTAGCCGTGATCACGGGATTTACTGGCATTAACCGTGATCACGTGATATACTGTTATTAACTGTGATTACGTGATGTACTGTAATAGTTAACAGTGATTACGTTGTGTACTGTGAATAACCGTGATCACGTGGTGTACTGTAGTTAACAATGATTACGTGGTGTACTGTCACGTGATTTACTGTAATTAACCGTGATAACGTGATATACTGTTATTAACTGTGATTACGTGATGTACTGTTATTACCCTCGATTACGTGGTGTACTGTAAGTTATTAACTGTGATCACGTGGTGTACTGTAGTTAAAAAATTAAAAAAAAAAAAAAACAAAAAAAAAACTACCAGGCAATCGTCGGCACTACCGTAATCACTGTTAACTACTGTAGTGAACTGTCATTACGTGGTGTACTGTAATAGTTAACAGTGATTACGTGCTCTACTGTAATTAACAGTGATGACGTGATCACATGACATACTATAATTAACGTGGAGTACTGTAATTAACCGTGATCTCGTGATGTACTGTAATTAACTGTTATTACGAGGTGTACTGTAATTAACATTGATTACGTGGTGTACTGTCACGTGATTTACTGTAATTAACCGTGATCTCGTGATGTACTGTAATTAACCATGATCACGCGGTGTACTGTTATTTACCTCGATTACGTGTTGTACTGTAGTTAACCTTGAACACGTAGTGTACTGTAATTAACCGTGATCAAGTGGTGTACTGTAATTAACAGTGCTTATGTGGTGTACTGTAGTTAACTTGGTGTACTGTAATTAGCCGTGATCACGTGATTTACTGGTATTAACCGTGATCACGTGATATACTGTTATTAACTGTGATTACGTGATGTACTGTAATTAACCATGATTACGTGGTGTACTGCGTACTGTAATTAACCGCGATAACGTGGCGTGCTGTAATTAACCGTGATCATGTGATGTACTGTTATTAACCGTAACCACGTGGTGTACTGTAATTTACCGTGATCACGTGGTGTACTGTAGATAACCGTGATCACGTGGCGTACTGTAATTAACAGTGAACACTGGTGTAGTGTAGTTAACTGTTATAACGTGGTGTACTGTAATTAAGTAATTAGCAATGATCACGTGGTGTCCTGTAATTAACAGTGATTATGTGGTGTACTGTAATTTACCGTGATCACGTGGTGTACTGTAGATAACTGTTATTACGTGGTGCAAGGTAATTAACATTGATTACGTGGTGTACTGTGGTGTACTGTAGTTAACTTGGTGTACTGTAATTAGCCGTGATGACGTGATTTACTGGTTTTAACCGTGTTCACGTGATGTACTGTAATTAACTGTTATTACGTGGTGAACTGTAGTAAACTGTTATTACGTGGTGTAATGTAATTAACAGTGATTACCTGGTGTACCGTAATTAACAGTGATGTGATCACGTGGTGTACTGTAATTACCTGTTATTACGTGGTGTACTGTGGTGTACTGTAGTTAACCGTAATTAAGTGTTGTACTGTAGGTAACCTTGAACACGTAGTGTACTGTAATTAACCGTTATCACATGGTGTACTGTAATTTAACAGTGATCACGTGGTGTACTGTTATTTACTGTATTAATGTGGTGTACTGTTATTAACAGTGATTACGTGGTGTTCTGTAGTTAATAGTGATTACGTGGTGTACTCTAGTTAACAGTGATTACGTTGTGTCCTGTAATTAATCGTGATCACGTGGTGTACTGTTATTAACTTATTAACAGTGATTACGTGCTCTACTGTAATTAACAGTGATAACCTGGTGTACCGTAATGAACAGTGATTACGGGGTGTACTGTAGTTAACAGAGATTACGTGGTGTACTGTAATTTAATATGAGTACTTTGTGTACTGTAATTAACCATGATCACTAACTGTTATAACGTGGTGTACTGTAATTACCCGTGATCACGTGATTTACTGTAATTAACCGTGATCACGTAGTGAACTGTAATTAACCGTGATCTCGTGATGTACTGTAATTAACAGTGATTCCGTCCCGTATTGTAACTAACAGTGCTTACGTGGTGTACTGTGAATAACCGTGATCACGTGGTGAACTGTAATTAACCGTGATCTCGTGATGTACTGTAATTAACCGTGATAACGTGATATACTGTTATTAACTGTGATTACGTGATGTACTGTTATTACCCTCGATTACGTGGTGTACTGTATTTAACCATGATCATGTGGTGTACTGTTATTAACTGTGATCACGTGATGTGCTGTTATTAACTGTGATCACGTGGTGTACTGTTATTTACCTCGATTACTTGGTGTACTGTAGTTAACAGTTATTACGTGGTGTACCGTAATTAACGGTGATTACGTGGTGTACTGTAGTTAACAGTGATTAGGTGGTGTACTGTAGTTAACAGTGATTACGTGGTGTACCGTCATTAACAGTGATTACGTGGTGTACTGTAGTGAACAGTGATTACGTGGTGTACCGTAATTAACAGTGATTACGGGGTGTATTGTAGTTAACAGTGATTACTTGGTGTACTGTAGTTAACAGTGATTACGTGGGGTACTGTAGTTAACAGTGATTACGTGGTGTACTGTAATTAACAGTGATTACCTGGTGTACCGTAATTTACAGTGATTACGGGGTGTATTGTAGTTAACAGTGATTACGTGGTGTACTGAAGTTAACAGTGATTACGTGGTGTACTGTGGTTAACTGTTATAACGTGGTGTACTGTAATTAACAGTGGTTACGTGGTGTACTGTTATTAACAGTTATTACGTGCTGTTCTGTAATTAACCGTTATTACGTGGCGTACTGTAATTCACTGTTAGTACGTGATGTACTGTTATTTACTGTATTAATGTGGTGTACTGTTATTAACTGTGATCACGTGATGGGCTGTTATTAACTGTGATCACGTGATGTGCTGTTATTAACTGTGATCACGTGATGAACTGTTAATAACTGTGATCACGTGATTTTCTGTTATTAACTGTGATCACGTGATGAACTGTTAATAACTGTGATCACGTGATTTTCTGTTATTAACTGTGATCACGTGATGTACTGTTAATAACTGTGATCACGTGATTTGCTGTTATTAACTGTGATCACATGATGTACTGTAATTAACCATGATCACGTGGTGTACTGTAGTTTACCGTGATCACGTGGTGTACTGTACTTAACTGTTATTACGTGGGGTACTATAATTAACAGTTATTACGTGGTGTACTGTAGTTAAAAGTGATAACGTGGTGTTCTGTAATTAACAGTGATTACGTGGTGTACCGTAGTTAACAGTGATTACGTGGTGTCCTGTAATCACTGTTAACTACAGTACACCAAGTAATCACTGTTAACTACAATACACCCCGTAATCACTGTAAATTACGGTACACTAGGTAATCACTGTTAATTACAGTACACCACGTGGTGTACTGTAATTAACAGTGATTACCTGGTGTACCGTGATTTACAGTGATTACGGGGTGTATTGTAGTTAACAGTGATTACTTGGTGTACTGTAGTTAACAGTGATTAGGTGGTGTACTGTAGTTAACAGTGATTAGGTGGTGTACTGTAGTTAACAGTGATTTCGTGGTGTCTTGTAATTAATCGACTGGTATTAACCGTGATCACGTGATGTACTGTAATTAACCATGATCACGTGGTGTACTGTAGTTAACCGTGATCACGTGGTGTACTGTACTTAACTGTTATTACGTGGTGTACTATAATTAACAGTTATTACGTGGTGTACTGTAATTCACTGTTATTACGTGGTGTACTGTTATTAACTGTATTAATGTGGTGTACTGTTATTAACTGGTATTAATGTGGTGTACTGTTATTAACTGTGCTCACGTGATGTACTGTAAATAACTGTGATCACGTGATGTGTTGTTATTAACTGTGATCACGTGATGTACTGTAATTAACCATGATCACGTGGTGTACTGTAGTTGACCGTGATCACGTGGTGTACTGTAATTAACAGTGAACACGTGGTGTACTGTAATTAACTGTTATTACGTGGCGTACTGTAATTCACTGTTATTACGTGGTGTACTGTTATTAACTGTATTATTGTAGTGTACTGTTATTAACTGTGATCACGTGATGTACTGTAATTAACCGTGATTACGTGATTCACTGTAATTAACCTTGATCACGTGGGGTACTGTATATAACCGTGATTCCGTGATGTTCTGTAATTTACCATGATTATGTGATGTACTGGAATTAACCCTGATCACGTGGTGTACTGTATTTAACCGTAATTACGTGATGTACTGTAATATACCGTGATTACGTGGTGTTCTGTAATTAACCCTGATCACGTGATGTACTGTAATTAACCGCGAGTATGTGGTGTACTGTATTTAACCGTGATTACGGGAATTACTGTAATTAACCGTGATTTCGCTTCAGAGAAGGAATTCAGTAAATGTACCACAGTGTAAGACACCTTTACATTATATTACTTTAAAACGATATTTCTATTAATCAAAGAAATGTCATAAAATAATAGAGATCTCTATTGTTTCTATCAGGAGTTAGTGTAAGTTACATCACTTAAAATAATACAGACATCTCTATATTTCAGATAATAATATAAGAGATATCTCATAAAAATACAGATATCATTATAAATTCAGGAGACAGAGTAAGAGATATCTTATACAAATACAGATATTTCTATCGTGCCGGCAACAGTGTAAAGGATATGAAATAAAATAATAGAGATATCGTTATTAATCAGAAGACAGTGTTAGTGATATCTCATAAAATAATAGAGACATCGCTATTAATCAGAAGACAGTGTTAGTGATATCTCATTAAATAATAGAGATATCGCTATTAATCAGAAGACAGTGTTAGAGATATCTCATAAAATAATAGAGACATCGCTATTAATCAGAAGACAGTGGTAGTGATATCTCATAAAATAATAGAGACATCGCTATTAATCAGAAGACAGTGTTAGTGATATCTCATAAAATAATAGAAATGTCTCTATAATTATAGACAGTGTTAGTAATATCTCATAAAATAAAATAAAAATATCTTTATAAGAGGAGACGATTATTTCGATTAAATTGTTGCGACATACATGTACGTAATAAGAAATCTACGATTTTAATGGGCCCTACCCGTCACATTGGCGTGAAAATCACATTTCATTCCAATGACAACTAACGATATTTCAATGTATGTTGAATTTATAAAATTGTGTCCACATTAACATGACAATGTACAAGACACCGCGATAATATATACACGAAGCTCACAGCCCTAATAAATATCTACACAGTACATCAATTTCATAATCATCACAATTTAAGACGGCATCACTAATAAACTGCTGACAGATGACTCAATGAACATTTACCTGGCGATAAATCATTGTTAACAGACCTAGTTAGCAACATGGTTGGCGGACCAAAACATCCTACTTTTGATAGATTGGCGAAAAAACCTCAAACAAACAAAAAACGGTAATAGGTTTTATTTACACGGCTGTATTGACTTCTGGTATGTCACGTGCACAGGAATCACTACGACATGTAAGAAGGATATGTGATGGTTCACGATAATAACAGATGAAAATAGTAATGCTTGAAAATATGCGTACATCTGTGACAAATTTTAAAAACTGTGTGACTTGTTTTCAATACCGGTGTTCCTTAGCGACGTTTAAAATTACGATAAATTACAGGGGCGGATCTGGGATGTCAAGTAGGTCGTACAACCAAAAATAATTACTTATAAACGAAGGCTTTCGACTGAAACGAGGTGATGGATTATAAATTAAGATTAAAAGAAGAAAAATTGCAAAAGTACTCCACGAATTATAAAAGTACTTTGGGTAAAGGTATGTGAATGTAGCCTGATCCTTGCCTGCCCTGTAGTATAAATGGGCAACAGGGCGCTCATGCCCCTAAAGTAAGATTAACACCCGAGTAGGTTACACCAGACAAGTAAGTTTGTTTCTCACTGTTTAAATGTCTCTGCTAGAGACCACTTCTATACAAGGAAACCATGATAACTCGATGTTTCAAATTAATTACCAAAATACTGAGGATTAATTACTATACTCAGATTTCCAAAGAAAAATATGATCAAGTCCCTGAAAGACTAGCATGATTTATTCGAAGAATTAAAGTGCAGAAGGAATATGATGAAAAATAGCGAATATATTTGAAATAAATTAGAAAAGAGAGAAACCAGAAACAGACACGCACGTGTAAACAGGAAATACAGGAGGATTAAACTGTCATATCCTTTTTAAGTTTTATGTAATTCATCAAAATCTCTGATAACGAAAACAAACATACGATGGAATGTAATCCATCTTTATTACTACGCCAACCATATCTGTATTCTACGTCCGTGTGGGTGCGGCTTGTTTGTGGTTTATTTCAGATTTCTTAAGATTTATATTTCAAACTGTTAAATGTCACAAGGGGGGACAACTCCTGCAAAAAATAACTGTTTTTTTCAGCCCATTTGGATCATCGCAAGCCAAGTGTTCGCTTCGTGTAGGTGGAGTGTATACGAAGCGAACACTTGGTTAGCGAATGGTAGCAGAAATTAAATATAATTTCTACAAACAAAAATAGTGACAGTAATTAGATGTTTCACGACCAGCATGACAGGGGAAGATTTGGAGTGGCTTTAAGATCGCCAATAATTAGCATAGCCAATAATTTACATCACAATAATAGTCAATAGTTGTCTCCCCTACACCAACCCATTACTTATCTACAGAGATATCCGAGGTTATATAAGGCTATATATAGTGACGTAATCGGTACAGTCCGTCGGATGGGACTATAAATGGTGGCCCGTGTGAGAACTGTCCAATTTCGCACGGAAAAAAACCCTCTGGGTTTTTCGAAAAAGAGCAGGCGCGTACACGCCGACTCAGAGGATAGGAAAAATTTATTCAAAATTTTAAAGGTAGGGTCTCTTTATTAAGATATTTAGAAGGACTTCCAAATTTTATACATAAACCAAATTCTCAAACCTAGGCGGGGCTGATGGGGCTGACGGCGGCACAGTACCTCACTTCCGGTCCAGAATTGGTGATGCTTCACAATGAGTGTTAGGTTAAGGCATTATTAGGCATAAGAGTCGTCTCACAAAAACTAGACAGTTAATATATATAGGATAGACGGCTCTTTATCTAATCTATCCCCCTCTTCTACTCTTTACTCCACACTTTATCCCTTCTACTCTTTTTCCTTTCTGTTCTTCGTCTGCTGGATAACCGATACATCCGGTAGTGAAGCGGACGTAAAACCTATCAATCAATCAATCAATCAAGCCGTAATCGGTAGATAATTTATACTGGACATGTAATAAAAAACCAGCACTGCTGTAACTATGGAAACATAATATACGCTCTGAGCTTGTTCCTCAATCCAACCGAAATTACATGTATATCATAACATTGCCTGATTATTGAATAAAGTAATATTTAAGATAACTATAGAAAGAATACTTTAAATATGAAATATGGTGATACACTTCTCCGTAGTCAACGACCATCAGCTTGTCTCCCTGGGACAAATTAACATGTACAATTATAATATATAAAGAGAGGTATGTACACAGAAAATTGTGTATTTATGTATATAACGAGTGTTTTTGAATTCTATATATAACTACAGATCGTGTGACCAAGCCTTACTGTTATATTTTAACTACGGCTGATTCAATATTTACACTATTACTAACCGACTAAGTGGACAGCCGCTGACCACCACAGTGTTAATACGAAATGTTAACGCGGGCCCTGGTATATAAAGAAGCAATAATGGGTTTTCATTTGAGATTAAGCAATGAGGAGATGTTTCGTCACCTACCGAAACCATTTCAATAAAAAATAAGCTGTTTTGGCTTAATGAAACGATGTTTAATATATGTACAAGTAAAATAATACGTCGGTCAGGAATGTCGAAGACGCCAGTCATTAATTTGTTACAAAGGACATGAACGAATTCGGGGACTCAGAATTAGTTGTTATATTCAAAATTTAGAATAAATGAAGAACGCAAATATGAGATTTCAAACTAATTCAACAACTGGTGTAGAAAATATCTTAATATGGCATTACATAGAGAGACATAAACCCGCATTTTCATAATAAAAATTAACTTAACTCTCTTCAATTTTTGAAAGCCTCCACATGCACCAAATAAATGAATAAACATTTTCATACCAGTGTTCATTTGTAAAAAGAAAATTGTTTGGCACATGCAAAGATTTTCATTTCTACAAAAAAACAAATCTTGGCTATTTATGCATAGCAACGAAATTGTATTGCTATGTTAGGGCATCTACGCATGCGCATTGGGGAAAAAATCTGCACCATGATAGAAAACCTCAATTAGCCAATATGATGCTTATAACAGAAATAGGTAAATAAATTAAAGTCGATTATTTTAGTTTTTCATACCCATAATGCCCCAGGTCCTTCACACATAGACATCAAGGAATGTGAAAAGCCAACTAAATGTACTGTATGAGATATCTTACGAAATATCTAAACTATAAATATATTTTATATGTTTTTTTCTATAAGAAGATTTATTGTAAAACATACAAGATACCATATATCTGGTATATAGAAGAATAAGATATCTTAAGAACGTGCGTCAATATCTTATAAAGGACGAGATCTATGTATCATATATCTTACATATACATAGGATCTTACATGAGTTTCCATTTCATAAGAGTCTAAGAATTTTTCTATTTAACGAGCATCTGGCGAGCTAAAATGAAACATTCCTGACGAGTTTCATAATCAATATTTGTGGCATTTATTCGTGTAAGACGACAATTTTCCTGCAACCTTGAAATGTAAAAAGCCGCCATTTTGACTTCAGTGCGTTAGTCTGTGACGTCAGGTACTTGTCCTAGGTGTAACGTCACAAATGAAATTTACAACCAATCACAGAGAAGATAGGTCATATTACATGGGTTAATATTCATTGGATAACACACACATTATGTGATAAAAGCTTATAAGATACAGGATTGCGTAGCTCTTTGAATAAATGTTAAGTTGGCGTGTAATAATAGAATTTTACAATACTGTAGATTGGACATTTACTGTGAAATCTAAACCAGAACAGTATTCGGACTTTATGGTACAGTTTCTGAATGTATCACGACGTCATAACCGTAAACTATGTCCAACAAATCATAGCGAACAACACGTCAGTTCTCACTTCAATGTTGATAGACGTATTCCATTCAAAGTTGTATCGCGTGGTCAGTCTGATATAGTTTATGAACCGCTGGTCATAGTGATCGGAAACCTCCTTGGTTGAGTTCAAGTGTCCTCGGACAGCTTGTGACGTCTATTGTGATGGGCGTTAATAAGACACGCTTTTATTTACCTGTGTATAGGACAACCGTTAAAGACTGTTGACTCGGACATTACCGTGACGGACCCACTGTGTGTCACAGTGTGGGAGGTGTATCGTACGGGTGGGGTTGACAGTTGGAGTACCGGTAATCCGAAGAGGCCGAGTTCCAGACGATAGTATACTCAGTGTATAGGGACCACATCTTGATTCCCTAAACAAAACATGTTATGGGGGTTTCTTTGAAACAAAGTCGTTTTTGAAGAAGTTTAAATTCGGGGTTAAGTGAACGTTTGGAAATCACATACGTGCAACACAAGGATAAGTGCCGAGGAAGTGATAACTGTCACTAAAGTTCTGGTCAGTAGTATTGGAGATGATTAACTAACAGCTAGGTAAGTAACACCTTATATATTGATGTATAATTTATAATCAACATTTTATAAGATAAATCGCACGAGGAGCGTATCACCACTTTATCTTATGTGGTTCAATGGAATGATATCTTAGTGAAGACAGTCCGCGCGAGTTTGTAAGAGTCACGTGCCTTTGGAGGATATGTATCTGATAGAGATCTTGGGAGTCTGGGTGGGACTACAATTCACAATTTTAGATCTATATCTATTTCACTTTTAGGAGCTGAGTTTGTACAAGATGCCGCCTAATAGAGTGCTGCCCAAACCTCCTCCGACACGTGACCCTAACGGACTTAACAGTCACTTGACCGTAAGTACACTGCACGAGAAATGAGTGAATATATATATAGTTTCAATTAGGATTCAACCAATATTCTGTTTATAAGTACACGTGAGTTGTAAAAAGGATGATTTTCTTCACATTTTACACAGTTAACATCATAAAGCACATGCTAGAGTCGACAATGGATAACTTTAACATTCTGATCACTTGTTTTCAAAAAGATATTTTTTAAAGTCGACGGGGAATATTCTTCAATTTCCAAAATAAATTCGATGTGCTCTGGGCAGAGTCAACAACCCCCACTGATTTACAAAGCATGATATCACGATTAAATCTACGTACGAAACATGTAAATCATCTGGTATTTGAGTGACAGACGTCGTTAGTTACCTTTGGTCAGTACCCACCAGGTAGGCTATTATAGTAATACTGTCACGTACACAGTAGTAAGATGGACAGGTAATTGTGTTATTCTGAACTGGTTCAAAAGAATCGGCATGCACCCCATACTCCAGACTTGTTTTATATGACACCATTGACGGACATTGACAAACTATGTCAACAACACGGAGAATTAAGAGAATTTTAATACTTTTAAATGGAAATTTAAGTAAAAAGGAGTCAATTTTGAAAAATAAATGAAAGCCACAATTTTTTGCAAAATAATGTCAATAAAAATGATACTGCCATATATTAGTATTGCATTAATGTATATCAACTTAATAAATGCTGAAATTGTGAAAAATAAATTATCTATAAACGTTTGAAAATTGACATTTTATAATAAAACCATATAGTAATTGCATGCAAGAGTTATCATTCTTAAAAAACTTCACAGTAGAGAAATAGGTAGCCGGTTTCCTGAAGTACAGAAAAATGGACACATGTATGTGACTCATTAATAAAAAAAAAAGCAACTGAATTAATGATTGGATTGCTTAGAAATACTTTAATATTGAGAGAACACAATGTTCTGTCAATAATAAACATATAATATTTGTATAACTGTAGCATGACTTGGCCAGGGTTCTACCACTGACCAGCTGGGAGAGCGACTTTATAAAGACTAGGTGTCAAAGGATCAAATCCTGATCTGGCCTCATTGTAGTTTTAACTCAGAACAATGTTGTTAATTCTTCTGTTGTTTATTTCGCATTTTTTTTAATTTATTTTTTCATAATAAAAGTTCCGCAAAATATGTAATTTTGGCTCTGAAATGAAGTCATGCCTAAACACATTCCATTGCATAGTGATAGTGTTTGACAGTTGATCCTTTCTGTTATAAACCAGTTGCAGAAAAAACTATCACACGGAAATGTTTTCCAGCCGTAACTGATTAAGTCTTTCCGTACCATTGTAGAGTAATCGAAAGCCAATCTTATCGTGACGTCAAACTTAAATTACGACGGAAATTCACGATTGTTTCCGATGTTATACGTTCGAAGGAAACTGTGATGCGAACATTAAAACTGTTTATAAGATACATCAAATCCTTAAATATTTACAATTTATACACGTTTTCTGTAACTTTGTATTTGTATCTATTCAGATACAGTTCCCAGACGTCCTTGCCGAACAGAACTCACCAAAGAGCCTCGATATCATTTGGGACTGCTCTGAAATATGGTACTCCTGTTGGTCAGCGTGTTGTTACGGACTTCTTACCCTGTTCACCGGCCCTTGTATCGCAAGCGTCTGGGCCTGTCAGTTCGCCTATGTGGCCTTTGCGCATGTCTGGTGCTTAAGTCCGATTCTCATTAACGTGCGCCTGTGTATGTTTGACTGTCTTCAGAGAGGCGTACGGAGTGTCATTAACTGCTGCATTGTACCCTGGACGACCGCATGCGGAAGCTTTTTCCATTTGTGTCCGGTTAAACGGAAGCCTCTCATACCAGCACCGGAAGTTAAGAAACCTCCTTCACCGGAAATTATGATCGTCATACCCAAAGGAAAGGATGTTTCAAAGTCCATCAAGAGACAACTAGGATTGTTTATGAGGTAGAGAGAGTATTTCAATACAAAAATCAGTTTGAACTTTTTCGATCATTTCACCTTGATGGTAGTCTCGTTCAACCAGACGCTTCATCACTTGTAATTCAAGAGTCTGGTTGAACGAGACTACCTTGATGGTGGCCCCATACGTCGCAACCATAAGATAAGATAAGATAAGATAAATTTTATTTAGAGTCGGTGGGTATATAACAAAATAACATAAGCTCTTTAGAGCTTTTGACCGACATAACCATAGTAAGTGTAACTTGTACACGATGCTTGAAAGATCTTCAAGACTCTTGATGATCACCAATTATGCCGGGGGGGGGGGGGGGGGGGGAGGGTTCGTCAAAATTCAATCACGAAAGATTGCGATGACAAGGGTCCATCGCGTTCTCCCGCGATCGGTACACGAAGCGTCTGCAAAACCCACGGTGGGTCTTGATGAAGCTTCGTGATCTCTTTCTCTCACTGAGGCGTGAGACGTCGACTCCATATTTACCTGTAAATTGGAGATGCTAGGTCACGAAAGCATACTATCGTCTAAAAACACATCATAAAATCAGAAGTCAGAGATATGACTTTGACTTATCTTACAGTAAATTGTTATTTATTAATGTAACTGAAATGCCCCCCTCTTCTCTTTTTCTATAAGAGTGTCATAAAATACAGCAACTTGCCGGACGTATCGCATACATAATCAAAAACAACGATGTATCTCCTAAGTTCACACATTCAGTGGTTCATTGGGTGTGTTCTCCTTTCTCCCACTTTTTTAAAAAAAACCATAGAGGCAGTAATGTTGTGATAGCAGTTATAGTCTGTTTCATATTTTCATTATTTTTAGACATTTTTGTCATATCATATACCATTTAATTTTCATCTATACAAAAGAGTAACGTGAAATCCATCAACTGACCACTTTACTGGTGAGTATGTACCATCCCCAACTGTCCAGCTACCCTTAGTACCCTAAACAACATCCGTACTGGAAACGGCCGCCATCCCCAAAACCACCCACAGGAGATAATGGAGACCATTCGTACAAGCTGCGTGAAGGAAGTGAAAGAAATTCCCAGAAAATACGACGAGGAGGTAACCAAGCTTCGATCCGATGATGGTACAAAAGATGTAATCCAGTACGCCGACACAGCATCCCATCTTTTGCATTTAGAGTGACATTGTGATAAATGTGCTTGTTATAGAATTTTTATTTGGTGATTTCTTAGGATTTCTTCAAATTATGGACTTTTCTTTATCTGTGCTTTTTATGGACTTCCCAATACATTGTATTTCACCTTTATTAAGTTAGTGCTATTATATTAGTTTTATATAATGTATATTTGTGCATTTTATGAATAAGGTTGTTTTGATCAACTACGTGTAGTGCTAAGTATTCCAAGTGTAGATGTAATTATTTATTTTTTTATTTATTTTCATTCCCAGCTTTGCATCTGTTTTTGCTTATACATGATCACTGTCTTTACTGATTATATTTTTGATGCATTGCTTGCTAAATTGAGTTCTATTTTATGAAATATATATATAACATACATGTAAATGTATAGTAAAAATGTATAAAATTGATTTAATATGAAATTATTAAAAGCAGGTTTTCAGTTAATGTATTTTGATGTGTTTTTATTAAGTAATAACTGGAATACTGTATCTATTTATTTATAATTCCAGTAAATATTACGAAAATCAGGAAATATATTTGTTAAATATTCCTATAACTAACACAGTATTTCCTATTGGCGAACAGGGAAATGATCTACCTGTACTATACCAGAATAGACTATAATGACACCTCTATTATTTTCCAGTGTTTCTATTATTTTCCAGTGTTTATATAATTCCTTTGATCAGAAAAAAGGGGGAGAAAGGAGAACAAACCGGTTCATTGATATAAAGAGAAAAAGAGAAAGGGAGATGACCCTTCCCTTGCATAAGCCCGTTTGGGACATTGAAAAAGGTAGATAACTCCGACTCATATTTTACACAAGATCTAAATGACCATATTCCTTGCTGACTTATAAAACAATTTCTTACGATTAATAGTGTCAAACGCTTTTTCATAGTCTATGAAAAACAATTGAGTTTTTTCTTTTGTAATAAAAATCTATTAATTACGCCATGAAGTGTAAAAAGAGAGTCAGTTTTCCCAGAATTAGGGCGAAAACCAAACTGAGCGTCTGATATAATATTATTACCATCTGACCACTTTAACAATCTGTGATTAAGAATAGAAGTAAACAGTTTCGACAGACAACTTACTAAAGTTATGCCTCCATAGGTGTTGGTATCACTGACATTACCTTTTTATGCAGTGGAATGATAACAACACGTGACCAACACTCTGGAAATATACCTCCAGTGAAAATCAAATTAAATAACCGTTTTAATAATGGCACAAAAATATCTTTTAAATTCACAAAATATTCATTCAGTAGGTTGTCTAAGCCTGGCGACTTATTCGGCTTGGATTTTTTTTGACATTTAAAATTTCCATCTCTGTGATTTCATTGTCTAATTCGTAAAATATACATTCATCAGAATTGTATTTCCATATCATCAGAATTATTCTCATCAGCATCAAAAATCTTTTTGAATTGATCATAAAAATATTTTATAGACAAATTTGTAACAGCATTTGCATTGCGATATTTGAATAAATGATACAATTGTTTCGGGTTTGCTCTACGCAAGTAATTCATTCTATTACCTTCATGCGTCTTAAATTTTCTTCAGCTTGCGCGCGTACATTTTAAACATGCGTTTATTGTTCACCAAAACACTTTTTTTTCAGGAATACGCGCAAAATTAAAGTCAGCAAGCTCTGTCATATATCTTTTGTATAAAAACTTACAAGGATCGTCAAACCAAGGTTTGTCATTAGAGACACATCTACCAGTTCTGTTGGTGCTGGATTTGTACGAAAAAGTCTTGCCACAAAATGGCGTGAATACATCACACAACAAGGAAGACAAGTTTCCTACACACTGGTTTACATGTACAGATTTGTTCTCCAGTGACGTAACCATTTCATTTAACTCATTTTGTTTGGTAACTAATACTTCACGCATTTTTTCTATATCAGCGTCGTTCCATCTATACACAGTATGCGTTTCGTTTTTAAAAGCAAAATCGCTATCAATTACATTCAAGTTATTACATTGGACAACAAATTCAACTGGTGCATGATCAGACCATAAATTAATATCACAAACTTTCAACCTGTTCACAGTTTTAAAGCATGATTTGTCAAGAGTACATAATCAATGACACTTGAGCCTGAATAATTAAAAAATGTTAAACGACGAGATACATAATCAGGCTTTCTGCCATTACACACGAATTCTACTGGATTTACATAATTGGATAAGTCTTCGCCCAAAAGTGTTAACAACCGTATCCTCTGACCGTCGCGTAGGCATAATGACGTCAGCATCATACTCGAACAGGTCAGACAGTCGGTCAGCCAGCGAATCATGTATACCATCATGGGCAACAAAATCAGATCTGGTTCCTATACGACTGTTCAAGTCGCCGGTCACTATAACATTTCCTAAAGCAGAGTATTCAGCGATATCATTTTCAAGACATGTAAATAAATCGATGTCATACAAATTGTAATAAACATTATTTTCTGGGGGGATTATGACAAACATATATACAAATCTGACTGGGACAATCCAGACAGTCCAAACTAAAGGATCTCCAACACATTGGAGGAAAGTCAAAAACTGGGACACATCTTTCCGAAAAAGAACAACTAAACCACCACCAGAGCCGCTGGAGCGCGGGAAAGCTCTAACATCAAAGTCCAACAGCAGAGAGAGGTCAAGTTCCGTCTTAGCTTTATTCCAGCACTCGGACAGTAGTATCAAGTCATAACTGCTAATCTGCTCAACGAATTCACGATTACAATTTTTTTTATGCAAGTTCCTATTTACATTCCAACTGAGTACACGTGTAATGAACGTTCAGTCTCCGCGCGCTCCTAACGGGAACCATGTAGGGGCGGCCTGTAGAGGGTTCCGTCGACGTATAGCATGTCGTACGACAGCCTACACTGGCCTCCCTGGTTTCGCTTCTGCTTCATGACGCGTAGTAGTTCTTTACGTTTAGGGTAGATCTCGGGTGGAAACTGTGCATTAATAAAATGACCAGTGCCTTTCAGTTCTCTGGAACGCTTCCGTATATCCTGGCGTTGCTTGTAGTCGTGGAATCTGGCGATGATTGATCGAGGTGAACCTCTACCCGCGATGCGATGAACTCGCTCAAACTTGACGTTTCCTACATCGTCTGACGACATCTTCAGCTTGTATGTGTACACTAGAATTTTGTACTGCGACCTGAATCGTACAGGTAACCAGTGCAACGAATAAAGCACAACTTGATATAACTCTTTTTAATAAGATTAAAATTCAAAAACGATAATATTGAATTGTTGATAGAGTCAATGTTTTTCTGGTCAATTTGTGCCAGAATGCAGAGGTTTGCGTGTAACTTTTTTTTAAATAAGAATTACGGGCGGCGTCACACACACATGCATACTTTTAAAATTTTGATTTAAACCCCAAGTGCTAAGAATCCCGTATGAACTATTCCTTGGGGGTATTTGAGACTATGATATCAACACATGCGTTTAAATATTATTAAAACACTAATAACTACTACAGCTCATTATATTATATTATATTATATTATTATATTATATCATTATATTATATCATTATATTATATCATTATATTATATTATATTATATTATATTATATTATATTATGCAAATTTAGATGATCTTATATGAAATTTCCCATTGAAACGGGTAGGTAGCATAATATTCAAAAAACAAGACCGAACACTTATTCCATATAAAAATGGTCTAGGCGACGAATTTCATTATTTATTCAAATGCGAACATTTAACGAATAAGACAACTATTTATTCCAAATTACTACTATACTTACCCTAGCCTTATTAAAATGCGTGGACTATTTACTATATGCAATGTAAAAGTTTTATTAAATGTTAGCTGATTTCTAGAAAAACTTGAAAAGCCATTGAATGTATGTAATTAGTTTGTAGCCTTTTATGCCTTTGTTATCCGCCATGTATGAATATGATACATATTGACCTCTTGTTACATACTTTGTATGTCTGAGAGAAATAAAAAATCTGAAATCTGAAATCTGAAATCTGAAATCTGATATATCATATTCATATTTTTGAAAACTGATTCAATTTTATAAACAAAACAAAAATGTCTAAAAAAAATATGATGAATCCATGTTGAGAAGCCAGTTAAGCCTCCATGTGAGTTTTTATACACTTAACACCTATTTGCTTGTTTTGCAATTCAAAGGTTATAATGGGTCACTTGTACCACGAACTTAGATAACTACATTGATCTAATTCCGTGCTTGTACCTAGCTCAAGGAAACCCCGGGGGTCGTCACAGGTGTGAAAGTAACTTACCTGTGATATATGTAAGACAGGTGCGGATAAAAAGCCTTAGGGGGGATGGGTACTGGTAGTTGTAATCTTACACCTCTTGCTAATTAACATTCTAGTACTCTCACAGATACCAATAACATATAAACACACTAATTAGATATATAGTCGACTTCATCATACCAATATATGGATATCACAAACATTTCCAAATATTTTGTGGTTAAAAAAACTGTTGAACGATTTTAATGTGACCAATGAATTTTGGCAAACTTGGGATTCTGACAAAAATGAATCCAGCAAAAGAATAAATTATTAATTATTTAAAGATGAACTAAAATTAGAAAATTATCTAAATATCCTGCTTACAAAAAATGCCATTATGTTCTGTAAATTTAGAACTGGCAATGCAAGACTTCCAATAGAAAGAGGAAGATGGTTACATATAGAGAGAAGAAATAGATTATGCCATTTGTGTAATACTGAAGTTGGAGATGAATTTCATTATGTTTTTAAAATTGTCCAAATTTTTCAAATGAAAAAAATTGTATATTCCAAATTATTATAGCAGGCAACCAAACTGTTTAAAATTCCAGCAACTTTTTTCAACAAATAACAAAGTTTTACTAGTTAGAATATGCAAATATATTAATACAGTAATAGAGAGAGTCTGTTCTCCTGGTTAAAACAGCACGTACTCTATCTTGAATGTACCCATTGTATACTTTCTTAATATCACATGTAAATTGTGGTTTAAAAGACTAAAATCTTGTCTTGTCTTGTCATACGTTCTGGCCTATTCCTGCAGTATCCACATATATTACTATTGAATTCATTGTAATGATTCGTAGGTAAAACATGTACCGATACATTTTGCTATTATAAACAAAATTCTATAACTCTGTATAAATCACACAACTTTATGCCCTACCGCGAGACAAGTCTCCGATAACAGTACTGTCATGCGTACAAATATTA
Organism: Mizuhopecten yessoensis; assembly: GCF_002113885.1. Lineage (NCBI taxonomy): Eukaryota > Metazoa > Mollusca > Bivalvia > Pectinida > Pectinidae > Mizuhopecten > Mizuhopecten yessoensis. Next base: position 729,304 of record NW_018408884.1, read on the forward strand.
CAATTTTGCATGATATAATCAACCGTCCAATAATCAGGTTTTGGACACAAATATATGTTGAAGTTAAATGCATAATTTTACTTATTTAGTTATGATACTTGTTTTATATAAAAAAAAAAGATATTCATTAAGTTTTATCATCGATATTACGTGTATTTCCTCAGTGTTTATTCTGTCTTTTCGTATTGCAGAGTTATCTTCTCTTGAGAGCAGGGATTGATTGTTACGTCATTGGTTTATGAGAGTAACGTCATCAATTTTTGAGAAAACGACGTAATTTTCTCACACAAACCAATGACGTAACAATCAATACCTGCTCACAAGAGAAGATAACTCTGCAATACGCAAAGACGGAATATGGACAAATCCGTTATACATTGTTTGTGGAGTACAGATTAAAAGGCGATAATATTTTTAACATTACAACATCATCGCCTCAACAAAGATTGTAGTTGAGTGTCTTACTTTTTTATTACCTGTGTCAAAACATCAGTGAAGGTAACTATTGAATATTACTTAAGAATTGGATACAGTGGGACATGCGAATTTGGTATAGGTTTTACATGAGTGATACACGACCTATAATTTCAGTTTGAAATCACTCAAATATCATCTTAGTCAATAATAAAGTAGCAAGATTATTTTTATATTTTTTATATAACAATGATAGAACAAATTAAGTATTTTGATTTGGTATTTGTTTGTTTTATGTCACGTACAAGTTGCTTCCTCTTAGAAAAAGAGAGAGAAAATGTAAATTGTATTCAAATGAATATTGTGTATCTTTCTTCTTACGTACTCCTGTAATTGTATTCCGTTATGTATCATATCTGCCATATATATAACCTCTTGTAACACAAAGATGTGTTTCTCGCTGAAATATAAATCTATGAACAATATTCCATCATTTTGTTAAATAAGACCTGAAACTCAATTAGAACGATTTTGATTTATTTTCTCACTCTATTGCAATGCCTATCGTAATTCGTAATTCTTTCTTGAACTTTAACTCATACAGTTTATAGATACAGCATTTGCATTAAACTTAATTACAACAAATATTTCCAGGGCCATTCCATTAATACAACATTTAATTATCTACTTAATAATTTGCTCGTAATATTTTTGCTTGATGGACAAATTTTCCTAAATTACACAATTCTTTCGTATTTACAGATGATAGAAATGTAACTAATTTAAAGACGGGGGGATTTATTCGATAATAGGGTTTAATATATTTGGTCCTCAAATCATTATACAAGGGGCATTTTAAAATGAAATGATCATATCGAACGGTATACCTCACATGTTATAACACAATATAAGTCAATCAAAGATGTCTGACCTGACAGATATTAATAATTTTGACATGTATTGGTTTTTATTACAAAATACCTGAAAGACGACACTGATATGTTTCTTTAACGATTAACACTTCGATGGTTTGAATGGGCTCACGTAGTCCAAGGTGTCGACCGCTGTCACGGGCCGTAGTTTGTTTTCATTGCAATTATTGAACATCTGGATTTTGATTTGGTGGTGGCTACATAAAAGGGACTGTTCACCTCAACAAACCAACGTCAATAGACGACTCCAAACCACCCCCCGAGGGAAGGCAACTTCCCTCACGCCGACAGAACACTGACTTCCGTCAGTGAGATGAAACCCGTAAGGGCGGATTCATGTAGGCGCGAAACCCGTCATCCATCCATCCATCCATCAACAAACCACTAACTTCGCCATCGTAATCGACCTGGACATCATGACGAAACGTACAATGACCAGGTTGGATTCGCATTTCTTGGTACGGTATATCTGTGACCAGCAGCTGCAAGTTCGGGGAAGACGATTTTTGCATGACCTTGGAGTGGTAAATATATATATTTAGATATATTATGCATGTAGTTGAAACAAACACAGCGTTCAAGTTAAAAAGCTTACTATTTTAAGATTGATATAGGTTGAAATTAAGAGTTTTATTTTTGCTGCAAAAAAAAATCATCATTTATTAAACCCTTTTCAATAAAGTTATTTAAAATATTTAAATTATATTATGATATAGTCTAGAATGAAGTGTCCCCTTATATAATATAAGTACAACGGGACGTTTATATATATGTACATAACAATTATAATACAAGTATAACGGGACGTATATATATGTACATAACAACTATAATATAAATATAACGGGACGTATATATATGTTCATAACAACTATAATATAAGTATCACGGGACGTATATATATGTACATAACAATTATAATATAAGTATAACGGGACGTATATATATCTACATAACAACTATAATATAAGTACAACGGGACGTTTATATATATGTACATAACAATTATAATATAAGTATAACGGGACGTATATATATGTACATAACAACTTTAATATAAGTATAACGGGACATATATATATGAACATAACAACTATAATATAAGTCTAACGGGATGTATATATATGTACATCACAATTATAATATAAGTATAACTGGACGTATATATATGTATATAACAACTATAATATAAGTGTAACGGGACATATATATATGCACATAACAACTATAATATAAATATAACGGGACGTATATATAAGTACATCACAACAATAATATAAGTATAAAGGGACGTATACATATGTACATAACCAATATAATATAAGTATAACGGGTCATATATATATGTACATAACAAATATATTATAGTTGTTATGTGCATATATATATGTCCCGTTATACTGATATTAAAGTTGTTATGTACATATATATATACGTCCTGTTATACTTATATTATAGTTGTTAGATACTTATATTTCCGTCCCGTTATACTTATATGCTAGTTGTGATGTACATATATATGCGTCCCGTTATACTTATATAATAGTTGTTATGTACATATATATATACGTCCCGTTATCCTTATATTATAGTTGTGATGTACATATATATGCGTCCCGTTATACTTATATGCTAGTTGTGATGTACATATATATGCGTCCCGTTATACTTATATTATTGTTGTGATGTACATATATATGCGTCCCGTTATACTTATATGCTAGTTGTGATGTACATATATATGCGTCCCGTTATACTTATATTCTAGTTGTGATGTACATATATATGCGTCCCGTTATACTTATATGCTAGTTGTGATGTACATATATATGCGTCCCGTTATACTTATATTCTAGTTGTGATGTACATATATATACATCACGTTAGACTTATATTATAGTTGGTATGTTCATATATATATGTCCCGTTACACTTATATTATAGTTGTGATATACATATATATACGTCCAGTTATACTTATATTATAATTGTGATGTACATATATATAAGTATAACGGGACGCATATATATGTACATCACAATTATAATATAAGTATAACGATACGTATATATATGTACATAACCACCATAATATAAGTATAACGGGGCGTATATATATGTACATAACAGCTATAATATAAGTATAACGGTACGTATATATATGTACATCACAATTATAATATAAGTATAACTAGACGTATATATATGCACATCACTACTAGAATATAAGTATAACGCGACGTATATATATGTACATCACAACTAGAATATAAGTATAACGGGACGTATATATATGTACATCACAACAATAATATAAGTATAACGGGACGTATACATATGTACATAACAAATATAATATAAGTATAACGAGACGTATATATATGTACATAACAACTATAATATAAGTATAACGGGACGTATATATATGTACATAACAACCATAATATAAGTATAACG
>NW_018408884.1:736369-758526 GCF_002113885.1 Mizuhopecten yessoensis
TATAATATAAGTATAACGGGACGTATATATATGTACATAACAACTATAATATAAGTATAACGGGACGTATATATATGTACATAACAACTATAATATAAGTATAACGGGACGTATATATATATGTACATAACAATTAGAGGTATAAAACACTACCATTGCAAAGGTATTTGAGACTGGGGAGGGTCAACTTTCAATGAAAACACAAGCACAATTATAATATTTTTATCTTTACATGTGCATTTCTTTATTTCTTGAAAGCGCATGTAACTTTATAATATAATATCAAGTGATGTAATTGTATTTTGCAATTGTACTCTCAGTAATATAAACAGTATATCTTATATATAGGGAGGGCCGTTTTTACTAGGGCCGTTACAGCGGTGGGGCTGTTTCAACCGGATACGTTTATTTTAACACAAAACAAATGGAAAAATGTGTGCACATTTTCATGAAGTTTACATAATATGTTTCATTACGAATATTTGCGTTCGAATCAATTAGTTTAAACTAGTTCTACTAAAGTTTATCAAGTCTGATTATCTCAGTTATTATTTCGTGTTAGTGCTCCCACATTATTTCAAACGATATATCAACTGTCAGCTCTGCATAAAAGCGTATATAATTTCCAGAAAAAAATAGCCAAAATATTTCACAACGAAATGAAATATATTATTTTAAATCATACCAGAAAATGTGATATAAAAAGAATCGTTTAACTGTTTTCATTCAGAGTTCCAAAAAGTTGTAAGTTACGTAAAGGAACTCACATATTAAAAACTAGAATCCAACTTATCAATATATAGAGCACTCTGAATTACCAGTTATTTACATGAGGTACAGTACCGTCATCTGTCTGATACTGGTGCAAATTAAATAAAAGAAAGGAAATGGTTTCTTACATAATGCTTCAATACTTTTGGTTAAATCTTAAAAATGCAACATCTTAAAAACACTGTAAAATGCCTCCTTATATTTTGAATAAGAAGAAAAGGAGAATAAAGAAAATATTTGAAATAACAGTGAAATATTCCTGTATCTGTGATAAATATATAGTCCCTAACCATTCCTTTATTATCTGATTTTACTTTCAAAGTAAGGATTGAAAGTTATTTATAACTCTGTATATTCATTTAAAAAGAACAAAAAATGTCATGTGGGAATGTTTTAGCTCTTGTAAAGCACAAATGAACGGGTTCTTTTTTGAAAAGTTGAGTGCCGAAAATAAAAGAAAAAGGAACTGAAAATGTAAAAAAAGCAATTCTTGAAATTAAAGAAAAAAATCTCAGATGAAAGGAAACTATGAGAAAAAAACAATTATTAAAGTAAAGACAGGGAAAAGCTACTCGTTCCATGAAGAGATTTTGATCTCATTCAAGATAAAGAAACCAGTCCAAAGACATACATAAACATTTATTAATCCTTTTTATTTCAGTAGTTGTTGCGTTGTCTGAATAACCGTGTTTAAATTTAACTTAAATAGTTTTTTAATTGATATCATTTTTGCTTTAGGGCCAAAAGTATGTCACAAGTGTGCAATTTTGAGTAGCTTAGATGATACATTTTACATGTTTTTTTTACATAAAGACTAGACTGCCAGATGTATAAGCATGCATGTTTCACTATAATATGTATACTATGACTTTTTCACTTTCATATAAACATTAATACATATTTTTTTTCTAAATCCACATTGATTCTTTAAAAATGTTATTTTACACTAATAAGGTAATAATAAATACTTACATATTTGGTTTCCCCATTAACTGACTAAGATATATATATGTTAATTAGGGTGTTGTTCAATTTTATTTGCTTTATATAGATGAGCTTGTTAATATTATCAAAAATATAAAACTGAGCTAAATTAAATGTCCAAAAAAGACGTAAGAATATTATATAAGCATTTGTGCTTGAGTTCCAACGGGTAAGTTTTACAGGTCTTATTCACTTGTTGAAACTCAGACACTTTTTAAGAAAAAGACTATAACCCCCGTCAAAAAAAGTTGCCCTACACGTTCATTAAAAACGTATGCCTTAAGCCGGTCGAAACATAAAATAATGAAACGCTCTATCATTTAAAATAACTTACAATATAAACTAATAATTATTTACCGAGAACATTTCTTAATTCGATTAACAACTTGCTTGTGTAGACAAAACGTTTCGACGTATGACGAAATGATCTTGTAAATGAAGTCGTCAAAAACGTTTAAAATCGTTCTGAAATATACGTGTTTATAACTGTTATTACGTCATGTAATATTTATTGATTGCCTATTGAAAGCCATACAATCAAAAACCGTAGCGGCTTCAACAAACAATGTTCAAATAGAACACGCCTACAATACCAAAGTTTAAACATGTCAATCATGTCACACGACCTCCAAATATTATATTAATTGCTATTTTTATTACCCTTTGGTCATCTGTTTTCCTTGGTTTGTGACGGGACTTGGTACTGAGAATTTGCGTTTTTGAATTCTCGTCTTATTGGCGTAAAAAGACAAAGGAACAAATTGACACAAAACAGACGGAAAATAATCGTGACTTAGATCACCACATCGATATTTTAGCCATGTAATTTTACTTCGTTGAATATATGCGTCCGAGATAGTTTCTGTGTAGCCAATAAAACAATTGAACAATGTTTCAAGTGTACTTGTATGTCAATCTAACAATCAAAACGTTAACTGTTTCAGCAAGGTTTGTGAGTGCGTAAAATGTTTCAAGCGAAACCTTTTTCTAAATGAAACTTAACCTGTCCCTTGGCAAGTAGTTGATTTTGAGTAAGAGTTGTCTCCCTTTTAGGAATATCCCAACCTCACAATAAGAATTGTATGCAAATACACGATTGTCTGAAAATAAACCGATTGCAAAATAGTACATAGAATAAGGTAGAAACAGTTTTTGTGTATTACGTTATTTATATGATCTTTAAGGTGACTTTTATATCTTATATCCGCCCATAATGATGTGACGTACTTGATATATTACATCGTAATATGAAAGGACACTGTGTTGAAAAATACAATAGACATTCGTGTATACAACGAAACCTATGCCATTGTGTATAGTTTAACTGAAGGCATGTTTTGTTAATTCTTTAGAACACCCCGTCGGACGGCGACCTTTACGAGGTTCAGTGGGGCTTTTCCTCCGAAGTGTCCCCTGCATTGGTCGTAGGCTCTGGATCAGAGATGGATATGCGACAGCTGCTTAGGGAGCAGGAATGTGGGACCTCGTCAAATTCATCGCCCAGATCGTCATCACCGCCTCCTGAACCACCCACTCTACCTCCCATGAGCAGACCGAAACGTCGACGGACAACTGTCAAGAAGGTAGATACCCCCTTAACACTATCAAAAAATATAGCATGCATCGGAAGCAAAGAGCTATGGTGGGTTGCTATGCCTGTTTCCACTGTGAACTAACGTGATTAAATATAGATTATTGTAAACAGACGAATTTAGACTATTGCTTCTTTATACATGCGTTTCACGATAAATTGTTTATATTTATTTAAAACAAATCACATGCTGTATGTAGCACAGGAGTGTACAATCATTACCAACATGTTTGAATGGATTTAATTTTCATTACTACTGCCTGCGTGATGCTGTTAACCGTTTACTTACAAAAAACACATCTTGATTTGTTCTTCCTGAACAAAAATCAATCTGAATGGCAAAAGTACATACAATTTTCAAATAGCATGTCTTACACGTTTATTGCGCTTCTTTCTTATTGCATTTTAACAAATGAGACTGTCCTTGGCGATGACTTTTCTCTCATTTCTGAATACATTTTCAATAATAACAGTTCATTTTTAGTTGGTCTTTTTCATTCTGATACAACAATCCCACATAATTTGTATTTCGGCATCATTTGTTTGTGTTTAAATGATAAATTAAAATACTTGTGCCCCAATTGGGGGGAAAATAGTTGATAAAGTTCATTTAAGATAATTTCTAATCTACAAAGCGTAGCTGTAATGAACACGTGCACAGGGATTAGTGGACATGATTCCATCGAAGATAAATCAATATGTATTTTATTTTCGGAAATAACTTTGTTTTTTGTAACCGAGTTTATTGTAAAATAACATACATGTATTTGTTATATTGATTACGTATATCATTCGTCGATTGATTACAAGCAATGGCTATTAATACAACCACTGCTAATGATATGTTCAAACAACAAATTTCATACCAAACATATAAAACCGCATATTTCGAATACTCGGATAACTTGAGGTTTTTCCACGACCCCGTCGACTTCGGCAAGACGAGGTTCGACAGTATTTACCGTACACGTCCGACAGAAGAGATTGTTTTTTCTGCGCAAACTGTTTTCAAATAAATTTCTTCCGTAGAACTATGCACTGGATATCGATCATATTTGGTCGGAGGCATTTATGGGAGGCAGGGATTCAAAATTGTACAAACGTTGGGGATGACCCCCCGGGCTAGAGGGAGGGGTCAAAAAAGTGTATTACATGGAAATGGTTGAGTTCCCCAGCGCATATTAGCTTCTACAATGGCCCTAGGGTCTGGCCCCACCCAAGGAGACATAGTCAATGGGTCATAACTTTGAAACGGTTGAGATCCCCACCCCAAAACTATATATACAAATGCTTGGTATAAAGAGACGAATGTAGTCATGATATTAGAATAGACAATGGAGTCTGACCGAACCCCTAGGGACCTAGTTTCTTAGCCACAGCTTGGAAACAGTTGAGATCCCCACCTTATAATCATATATACAATTACTGAGTAAAGAGATGAATGCACATATGCTTCCAGGATGGCCTTGGGGTCTGCCCAACCATTGCAGACGTAACCTTTGGGTCATAACGGTTGAGATCCCCACCCCAAAACTATCAATATAAATTCTGGGCAAAAAGAGACAACTGATCCTGGGGTCTGACCATAACACTAGGGACCTAGTTTCTGAGTCACAGCTTGGAAACAGTTGAGATCCCCTACCCATAACCATACATTAAATTGCTGGGCATGAAAAATCTAATACAGATATGCTACAAGGATTGGCCTTGGGTCTTGCATATTCCCTTGGATCTCATTTGGAGAATATTTTGCCATGATTGCTTTGATATCCAGGTGCGCGATACATGCCCTCTGGGCCTCTTGTTCATTACTTTGGCAGAGTAAAGCGTAAGTGGTCAGATCGGAAGATAGTTACATATACATATATCTAACGTCTCGTTCCATGAATATATGTATATGTATCAATATATTTCACAAGTTCCTATCTTCATATTACTTGAATATTAAAATACGATATTTCCAGACCAAGTCGGGAAAACCTTTAGCAAAGGTTTTGAGAGTGGTGACTCCCCCTGGATATGACAGCGACTCGGACGGCGAGGCTCCTCCGATGACATTAGCCAGTATCATCACCACCATGGCAAGCCTCATCACTGCTTGCCCAAGGACCGCCACCACCGCCACTTCAACTTCCGTCGCCACCACCACAACATCCGCCGCCGCCGCCGACGCCACCACTACCACCACCACCTCTGCCTGTAGCTATCCCGTCATCGTCATCGCTAACGACTCTTCTGGAACAACTACACCCGTCCACACGTCCGCACCCACTTCTACCGCTTATAATTTCAATTTTCAGCCGACAATACAGGGTCCTGGAATAACACCCACTACTAATATTTTTTCGTACATAAATGCACTTTCTCAACAGATCACCAATTTGCAGAGAACAGTGGAGACGCTTACGAGGGAAACAGATGTCATAAATCAGCGACTGGCAGAGAACATCAATGTCCTGACTAGGATTGAGGCTAAAATCGACGGTGTTTGGATTCCAGCTGCCGACCGACCTGCTCAACGAGCCACCCCCGCTGCAGAGTTCCCTGTCCATGTTCGGACTTCATTTGGCGGAGTTATGGCCCCTTGATTAACGAAAAACGTCCATACCTTCAGTGTCCGCTTAATATTAGCCAAAAACCTGATAACAATGTTTGTATTCCTCTGTCTTTCCACCCATCTCGGTCCATCTTTGGGTTTCTTGTGATAATTACAGTAGAAATTGTGCAGATATTTCAACCAAATCCCGTATGCACATCCTACTCATGGTAAGTGTGCCAACCGATGTGATTTGTGCATATTAACTGACAATTAGCAAAAATATGTCCTGCAAGCGGGGGATATAACTTTCATGAATTTTCTTGCTGTACCAGGACTACTTCTGTTCGTTGTAGGTGTATTTCTTTCTTTTTTTTGCATGTCAATTTCTCTTTGTTGCAGGTGAATTTCTATTTTTTGGCAGGTCAATTTCTCTTCTTTTGTAATCTAATTTCCATTTTTGTAGATAATTTCCTTTTTTTCTTAATCATTTTGTATTAATATTATTTTTATTGCAGGTCTATTTTCTGTTCCTTTGTAGGTGGATTATTTTTTTGCAGGTTAATTTCTTTTCTTTGTAGTCTAACTTTTATTTGTAGATAATTTTCGGTTTTTATCTTCTCATATTAATATTTTGATTGCGACCACTTTAGGAATCAGATAAATTAATTATTGTCCGTCGTCGAGTTTCTGTCCGTTGTTAATCGTCCGGCGTGCGTAAACAATCATATTTTTGACTTCTTAGAAACCAAAGGGGATCACCAAACCTTTAAACACATCTATGAATTCCATAAAATGATGTTTATATGAAAAGGATAGGAATTTAAAACCAAGAAGGGGCTGACCCCCAGATAGCTCATTTATTGAAAATCCGAACAATCATATTTATTACTTTTCCTCAGAAATTGTCTGTCAGATTTTATATTGAAACATGGTGGTAATCATTAATCTAAGATGAGGATCAGAATCGAAAATCAAGATGGGCTGATTGACCTCCACCCCATCAAAAGGAATTTCTTATTATTGACATGTTTTCTTTAAAAAAACCTGATCCAAAGGAACCTACCAACTACTTGTTGTACAAAAAAGTAAAGATCCCTTATTCACGTTCATGAATTGATATATTAAGTTCCCCGCGTTACTTCGTTATATACGTTACAGTTGCATAGCATTCAGGAAATGCTCAGACCATTTCCCGAACGGGGAAGGGAGGACTTGGCGGTTTACTCTCCCAACAGAACATTTGAAACAGCATTTTACCAACAGCAAACATTCAATGCAGCAACGACACACTGCAAACAGCGTACAAGGTGGATCTGCTACAGATGTTCTGATTACTAGAAACAGTGGACTACTTGCTATATTGTCTACCAATGTTATCTTCAAAGGTACAGTTTGTAAAGTCTGAAGTAGAGTTCATAAGGCGCATTGCATCAGCTCGTATTCATGTTGAGAGAAAAATGGAGCAAATAAAAAACTTCCGCATATTACAAGGTGTGATGTCCTTGAGTTTGTGTAACCTTGCTGATGCTGTTTTTTTGTATGCAGTGCTCTTACAAATCTGTTACCACCTCTTGTTAACAAGTAGCAGATGTATGTGTTTCTTTCATTGTGAAACTGACTTTAATTTACTGGTCAGTTTTCAAATAAATGTCTTGACAAGTCAGATTAAGTCGAATTTATTGGTCAAATATGTTCACACACAACCTAAATCTGAAATTTTTCAATTTTCTTGTATTTGTTCTTGAAGACACAACTAACTAGATGGAACAATAATGAGTTATTTATTGATAGTATCACTGTTTGTTAATGTTGATTTTGAAACCTTTTTTTTGTCACAATTAATTCAACAAATATGTCTCTTCTGAGGTTTCAATCACGTTCAAGTCTCGATTTGAGCTGGTGTAGCGGGGTTTTGAAATATTTAACAAATTATGATCAAGTTTATAAGCAAACACGCATCTGAAAAATATATCAAAAACTAGATGTCTGCTGTTTGTAGAACTTCTTTTTACAAGAATTAAATAAAAGAAAAATACCAATTCGGCGGCCATTTTGAAATGTGTATTAATGTGTATTTCTTGGGCTTCAAAAAAGGCAAAAAATCACCTTTTTTGATCACTAAAATTGTCATTGTGTCGCCATTTTTAATTGTAGCAGGTTCAATTTTGCCGTACAACTTTATCATGTTTAAAATGATAAAAATAATATGCAAGAAACTGGAGCATTATAAATTATTGATATTATTGATTTTGATTTTTGACCACGTAAAAGGTAAAAAAATAACAATAACATGATAATGGAACAAAAAAAGAGCACACCGACCCCCCAATTTTGTGGATGTTTTAGAAAGAGAAACACATTTTCTTTTAATTCCTTAAATATTAAAAGAGTTTAATAGCAGACCTTTTTATATCAAGCGTTTAATCTGCAAAGAAAGGTAAAAAGAATAAATATTTTTTCATTAAAAAATAGGGTGTAGGGGTAACTAAAATTGGCTTTCTAAGTTAAAAGAATAAGATTAAGAAATTTTACTTCCATAATTTTAAAGAAAATAATATTTTCATCAATTCTACGAACATACATGCATACCTGTTAACAGACTTTGAAGAAACCGTATGAATTTGTTCTGCAAATGGTCAAAACCAAAAAAATCACCTAGAATCACATGTTGTGTTAAATTGGTATCTTTGACCGATCATAGTATAAATAACAGATTTACTGGTCTTTGACTATGTGTTTAGGTTTCCCCTTGTAAATGAGTGGGACAAGCAGTTCCGTGTAGACATTTATCAATTTCTTTTTGAGCAGGTTCCAAAACAGTGAGTCAAACTCCACTTCCATTATTTTGATATCTTTTGTGATGGGTTACACACGCTAATTTGTCCCTGAATTTGTGTATAATAGCGGTGGGATTTCATCAACTGTAAGTTATTGTCCTTGTCAATGTAACAGAAGAATCCCTTTGATTGACTGGCATCCGCAACTGATGAGCGACGACAGCTATATGGACACTTTATTTCTATTAGACGCTGAACACGCTGCAAAGATGATACAATTCCATCTGGACTAGCTCCCAAAAAGCCAAAATCTCTTGAAAGAAATATGCCACATTCCTTTACCTTTACTTTCTCATCACATTTAAGTTTTTTATAGGCAATGTATTTTTTCAATGTAATCTTTTCATGTTTATTTCCCCAATTAATAGCAGGAACATTGTCCAGAGTGTTCTTTTTCCTTAAAGCACAGCTTTGATGCAAGTTTTTGACAGCTGTCGTTATCCAGACTTTTTTTTTGTACCGACATCATGAAAACTAGTTGCAGTGATGCGCATTTCCATGGTTTGGTGCCAAAGTTATTTTTTGTTCTGGCCTACAGTTCTAGATTCGATCTCATTAATAATACTTTCGGAAATAGTTCCAAATGCTTCTACAAATATTTTTTCATATAGTTCTTTCCTCTCAAGAGCACTGTTCATATCGATGTACCCATCAGATTCATACTCAATAATTTCACTTGTAACCACTTCTTCAAAATTTGCCACATTCAGATCACTAGCTACATCACACTTTATTGGAGACAACTGTCTAGGAACGACAAGTCTGTTTATAGCAAAGACGGAATAGATTGACTAGTGGGTGACGTGCTTATGGGCGTGTTCTTTTTTAACATGGCTTGGTGACGCCGCTATGATTTTGATGTGTACAGATTGACTTTCGGAAAAAGGAAAAAAATGACTCAGAATCATTAGCAAGAAACTCGCTGAACTCGAAAACTCGGACAAGTCTTCTTTCGATGATCCTGGCGACATCGTAATAGCGAAGTTCAACAGTATCTCCAAATCCTAAATTATTTAAATAGTCTCGGACGAATTCAAATACAAATTGACTAAGACAATCAATAGATGAAGAGCGCAATTCTGCACCAGGAAACGTTTGAATATTTTCTTTTGGAAGCTCTTCAAGATATAGCTCATACCAAACTAAGTATATATTTTCATATAGTTGCCTATTTGCCTGTATAAGACATTTCGCCTTTTCGCTCGCGAAAAGACGCCAATTTATGTTGATATTTAAAAATGGTTAAATACTGTATCAGCACTACCATAACATACAAAAGCTTAAAAAACGAATTAATCTTTGTAGGTTTTTTTCAGTTGTATTGATTTTAAGACCGTCAACAATTGGAGTCGGTTAAAGACAAGAAGTTTTTGGATTTTTTTTTATTATTATTATTTTATTCGATGTGAAACATACACATTTGTGTATCATTTTAACAACAACAGGACCGGTACAAATAAATAACAATATTACAAACTCTTGTATAGGGAGATTACTATATATGGAAGTAAGCAGAACTTCACAATATTACTCCCATAATGCATTTCCCGATTCAAACAACCGAATGAATAGATTGTGTGCACGTGAACCGTCTGAGTGCGCATTTACTATACGACATCGGTGTTTTGGGGAGGGGATGGGGCACATTTTTACTTTTCAAAAACAAGCTTGAAATCAGTTAATGTATATTTTTAGCAAAGCCATGGTTCATTTTTTTAGAGTTTAACTTAACCACTGAAATAGTATATTTAAGCAATACACTGCATAGATGTGGCAGACCAACTGGTATAACTGCCACATGTGTCACAGTTTAGTCAATACTGATTAGTCAGAAAATATTTTATTAAACTTTTTCACATTTTTCTAAAATCTCATGTCACTGTAAGTTGACAGTGTATGGTAGCCATGTTTGTTTACATTGTGCAAGTCAGATGTATTCATACGCTCTGCAAACTTCAGTTACACTCTCATACGATGAAGCTGATATTGGCAGTACTTTAGTAGTAATATAGACGGGCTTTGCCACACCAAATGTAAATATATTGACATAGAAGTCCTTATATCATAGTATCAGTTTGGTATCATCAGTTTCCATTTTTTATATCCAAATATCTATGTATACACCAGTGTATGCCTTTCTTTTTTTGCATTGAGTGTTCTACAGCAGCTATACAAACATGTGAAGGTATACTCGTAACCTACCCGGTTTTTTATTTGAACATTTCAGTAGGACAGCTAAATGATATATTTGTGAAAATGTAATAAACACATACACATAATTTATATCATTTGCAGTATAAACAGTATAAACAGTATAAACAGTATACGTTAATAAATGTCATTTAAATTTGTTCAAATCACCGACCTGTAACAATCCGGGATGCAGATCAGTACAGACACGTTTGGTCGTCACATGTTTTGATCAGGGGCGTCTCCTACCTGACTGGGCTGTTTTGTGGGAACCATTATATTTCATAGTATATTCAAATATAACAAATATAGCTTGTTATGGGAGACAAATAGAGCTTGTTATGGGATACAAATATTATACAATTATGGACTTTTGTGCTAGTGAATATGATGTGATATGAACATGAAAGAGTGGTATTGACTGAGGCGAAGTCGAGGTCAATATCACTCTTTCAGGTTCATATCACATCATATTTACCAGCACAAAAGCCCATAACTGTTTTATTATATGCTTCAACAACAAAATAAATCAAAGCAAAACTCAAGGTTCTGATTTTTGTACGCAAGCCTCCGTGTAAAATTTAGCTAGGTTTGAATTCAACAGTTTAGAATCGTAGCTTTCGAAGACGTCGTCTAGGTTTTTTTTTCTTAAGATAAGCCTGGAGGACATGCACTGCGTGTTCAATGACCTTTTTTATGTTAATAGCATCTTAATCCATGAATGGTTTTGGTAAATTTCAGATGTAACGGAGGAGAAACGTTCGCCAGCAGCCATCTTCTAATGTCGTCTGACAGATCGCGTTCCGGTCTAACTGCGCATGCGCTACGATAGAATCCGGGGTATTTCCATATAGGCTATATTTAAAAATCGATATTCACCGGATAACCAGTCTAAATGAGTTTTTGAGGACTGGTCACGTCTACATGATCCGACCAATGTGATTGCGAGAAATGTTCATGCAAATAATAAAGCTTGTTATGGGAGACCTATATAGCTTGTTGTAAGAGACAAATATAGCTTGTTATGTAAGACAAATAGCTTGTTGTGGGAGACAAAGATAGCTTGTTGTGGGAGACAAATATAGCTTGTTATGAGAGACAAATATAGCTTGTTGTGGGAGACAAATATAGCTTGTTATGGGAAAATATTTCAGCTTGTTATAGGAGACAAATATAGCTTGTTATGGGAGACAAATATAGCTTGTTATGGGAGACAAATAGCTTGTTATGTGAGACAAATATAGCTTGTTGTGAGAGACAAATATAGCTTGTTGTGGGAGACAAATATAGCTTGTTATGGGTGACAAATTTATCTTGTTATAGGAAACAAATATAGCTTGATATGGAAGACAAATATAGCTTGGCGTAGGAAAGAAATATAGCTTGTTATGGGAGACAAATATAGCTTGTCGTAGGAAACAAATATAGCTTGTTGTAGGAGACAAATATAGCTTGATATGGGAGACAAATATAGCTTGTTGTAGGAGACGAATATAGCTTGTTAAAGGATACAAATAGAGCTTGTTATGGGAGACAAATATAACTTGTTATAAGTGACAAATATAGCTTGATATGGGAGACAAATATAGCTTGTTATGGGCGACGAATATAGCTTGTTATGGGAGACAAATATACCTTGTTGTGGGAGACAAATATAGCTTGTTATGGGAGACGAATATAGCTTGTTATGGGAGACAAATATACCTTGTTGTGGGAGACAAATATAGCTTGTTGTGGGAGACAAATATAGCTTGTTGTGGGAGACAAATACAGTTTGTTATGGGAAACAAATTTAGCTTGTTATAGGAGACAAATATATCTTGTTGTAGGAGACGAAAATAGCTTGTTATAGGATACAAATAAGCTTAATATGGGAGGCAAATATAGCTCGCGTAGGAAACAAATATAGCTTGTTATGGGGGACAAATATAGCTTGATATTGGAGACAAATATAGCTTGTTATGGGGGACAAATATAGCTTGATATTGGAGACAAATATAGCTTGTTATGGGGGACAAATATAGCTTGATATGGGAGGCAAATACAGCTTGTCGTAGGAAACAAATATAGCTTGTTATGGGAGACAAAGATAGCTTGATATGGGAGACAAATATAGCTTGTTATGGGAGATAAATATAGCTTGTTATGGGAGACGAATATAGTTTGTTATGGGAGACAAATATAGCTTGTTATTGGAGACAAATATAGCTTGTTATGGGAGACAAGTGCTTGTTACGAGAGACAATATAGCTTGTTATAGGAGACAAATATAGCTTGTTATGAGAGACAAATATAGCTTGCTATGGGAGACAAATATAGCTTGTTATAGGAGACAAATATAGCTTGTTGTAGGAGACTTATTTAGCTTGTTATAGGAGACAAATATAGCTTGTTGTAGGAGACTTATTTAGCTTGTTATGGGAGACAAATATAGCTTGTTGTGGGAGACAAATATAGCTTGTTATGGGAGACAAATATAGCTTGTTATGGGAGACAAATATAGCTTGTTATGGGAGACAAATATAGCTTGTTATGGGAGACAAATATAGCTTGTTATGGGAGACAAATATAGCTTGTTATGGGAGACAAATATAGCTTGTTATGGGAGACAAATATAGCTTGTTATGGGAGACAAATATAGCTTGTTATGGGAGACAAATATAGCTTGTTATGGGAGACAAATATAGCTTGTTATGGGAGACAAATATAGCTTGTTATGGGAGACAAATATAGCTTGTTATGGGAGACAAATATAGCTTGTTATGGGAGACAAATATAGCTTGTTATGGGAGACAAATATAGCTTGTTATGGGAGACAAATATAGCTTGTTATGGGAGACAAATATAGCTTGTTATGGGAGACAAATATAGCTTGTTATGGGAGACAAATATAGCTTGTTATGGGAGACAAATATAGCTTGTTATGGGAGACAAATATAGCTTGTTATGGGAGACAAATATAGCTTGTTATGGGAGACAAATATAGCTTGTTATGGGAGACAAATATAGCTTGTTATGGGAAACAAATTTAGCCTGTTATAGGAGACAAATATATCTTGTTGTAGGAGACGAATATAGCTTGTTATATGATACAAATAAGCTTAATATGGGAGGCAAATATAGCTTGTCGTAGGAAATAAATATAGCTTGTTATGGGGGACAAATATAGATTGATATGGGAGACAAATATAGCTTGTTATGGGAGACAAATATAGCTTGTTATTAGAGACAAATATAGCTTGTTATGGGAGACAAATATAGCTTGTTATGGGAGACGAATATAGCTTGTTATGGGAGACAAATATATCTTGTTGTGGGAGACAAATATAGCTTGTTGTGGGAGACAAATATAGTTTGTTATGGGAAACAAATTTAGCTTGTTATAGGAGACAAATATATCTTGTTGTAGGAGACGAATATAGCTTGTTATAGGATACAAATAAGCTTAATATGGGAGGCAAATATAGCTTGTCGTAGGAAACAAATATAGCTTGTTATGGGGGACAAATATAGCTTGTTATGGGAGACAAATGTAGTTTGATATGGGAGGCAAATATAGCTTGTCGTAGGTAACAAATATAGCTTGTTATGGGAGACAAAGATAGCTTGATATGGGAGACAAATATAGCTTGTTATGGGAGATGAATATAGCTTGTTATGGGAGACGAATATAGTTTGTTATGGGAGACAAATATAGCTTGTTATTGGAGACAAATATAGCTTGTTATGGGAGACAAGTGCTTGTTACGAGAGACAAATATAGCTTGTTATAGGAGACAAATAGCTTGTTATGAGAGACAAATATAGCTTGCTATGGGAGACAAATATAGCTTATTATAGGAGACAAATATAGCTTGATATGGGAGACAAATATAGCTTGTTAGGGTAGACAAATATAGCTTGTTATGGTAGGCAAATATAGCTTGTTATGGAAGACAAATATAGCTTGTTATGGGTGACAAGTGCTTGTTACGAGAGACAAATATAGCTTGGTATAGGAGACAAATAGCTTGTTATGAGACACAAATATAGCTTGCTATGGGAGCCAAATATAGCTTGTTATAGGAGACAAATATAGATTGTTGTAGGAGACTTATTTAGCTTGTTATGGGAGACAAACATATCTTGTTGTGGGAGACAAATATAGCTTGTCGTAGGAAACAAATATAGCTTGTTATGGGAGACAAAGATAGCTGGATATGGGAGACAAATATAGCTTGTAATGGGAGACAAATATAGCTTGTTATGGGAGACAAATATAGCTTGTTATGGTAGACAAATATAGCTTGTTATGGGAGACAAATAGCTTGTTATGAGAAACAAATATAGCTTGCTATGGGAGACAAATATAGCTTGTTATAGGAGACAAATATAGCTTGTTGCCGGAGACTTATTTAGCTTGTTATAGGAGACAAATGTAGCTTATTATGGAAGACAAATATAGCTTGTTCTGGGAAAATATTTTATCTTGTTATAGGAGACAAATATATCTTGTTGTGGGAGAAAAATATAGCTTGTTATAGGAGACAAATATGGCTTGTTATGGGAGACAAATATAGCTTGTCGTAGGAAACTAATATAGCTTGTTATGGGAGACAAATATATATTGTTGTGGGAGACAAATATAGCTTGTTATGGGAGACAAATAAAGCTTGTCGTAGGAAACAAATATAGCTTGTTATGGGAAACAAATATAGCTTGTTATAGGAGACAAATATAGCTTGTTGTAGGAGACGAATATATCTTGTTGTTGGAGAAAAATATAGCTTGTTATGGGAAACAAACATATCTTGTTGTGGGAGACAAATATAGCTTGTTATGGGAGACAAAGATAGTTTGTTATGGCAGACAAATAAAGCTTGATTTTGGAGACATATATAGCTTGTTATGGGAGACAAATATATCTTATTGTAGGAGACGAATATAGCTTGTTATGGCAGACAAATAAAGCTTGCTATGGGAGACAAATATATCTTGTTGTAGGAGACGATTATAGCTTGTTATGGGAGACAAATATAGCTTGTTATGGTTGACAAATTTATCTTGATTTTTGAGACAAATATAGCTTGTTATGGGAGACAAATATATCTTGTTGTAGGAGACGAATATAGCTTGTTATGGGAGACAAATATATCTTGTTGTAGGAGACGAATATAGCTTGTTATGGCAGACAAATAAAACTTAATTTTGGAGACAAATATAGCTTGCTATGGGAGACAAATATATCTTGTTGTAGGAGACGAATATAGCTTGTTATGGGAGACAAATATATCTTGTTGTAGGAGACGAATATAGCTTGTTATGGGAGACAAATATATCTTGTTGTGGGAGACAAATATAGCTTGTTATGGGAGACAAATATAGCTTATTGTAGGAGACAAACATAGCTTGTTATGGGAGACAAATATAGCTTGATATGGGAGACAAATATAGCTTGATATAGGAGACAAATATAGCTTGTTATGGGAGGCAAATATAGCTTGTTATAGGAGACAAAGATAGCTTGATATGGGAGACAAATATAGCTTGTTATAGGAGACAAATATAGCTTGTAATGGGAGACAAATATAGCTTGATATGGGAGACAAATATAGCTTGTTATGGGGGACAAATATAGCTTGTTATTGGGGAAAATATAGCTTTTTATGGGGGACAAATATAGCTTGTTATGGGAGACAAATATAGCTTGATATGGAAGGCAAATATAGCTTGTCGTAGGAAACAAATATAGCTTGTTATAGAAGACAAATATAGCTTAATATGGGAAGCAAATATAGCTTGTCGTAGGAAACAAATATAGCTTGTTATGAGAGACAAATATAGTTTGATATGGGAGACAAATGTAGCTTGTTGTAGGAGACAAATATAGCTTGTTACGGGAGACAAATATAGCTTGTTATGAGAGACAAATATAGCTTGCTATGGGAGACAAATATAGCTTGTTGTGGGAGACAAATACAGCTTGTTGTGGGAAAATATTTTAGCTTGTTATAGGAGACAAATATAGCGTGTTATGGGAGACAAATATAGCTTATTATAGGAGACAAATATAGCTTGATATGGGAGGCAATTAAGCTTGTCGTAGGAGACAAATATAGCTTGTTGTAGGAGACAAATTTATCTTGTTGTGGGAGGTAAATATAGCTTGTCGTAGGAAACAAATATAGCTTGTTATGGGGGACAAATATAGCTTGATATGGGAGACAAATATAGCTTCTTATGTGAGACAAATATAGCTTGATATGGGAGACAAATATAGCTTGTTATGGGGGACAAATATAGCTTGATATGGGAGACAAATATAGCTTGTTATGGGGGACAAATATAGCTTGATATGGGAGGCAAATATAGCTTGTTGTTGGAGAAAAATATAACTTATTATGTGAGACAAATATACCTTGTCTGTTTATTTATTGGTTACTAATAATGACGTCACCGGCCATAAAATCCAACGTTTGGTATTTCAAATAAAAATAACTGATGAATTCGTTGTTATGTTTATTTTCATGGCAGTTCAATCCTTTGAATATATATCGTTTGAATGAAATTATATGCAATAAAGTTGAAATTGAAAAATGTTATTTAGTTATTGCAGAAAGCCAAAACGTAAATATTGACTGAAAATTATGTCAATTTAGTCCATTTAGAATCCATCAGTGATACAAAACATCAACAGAACGGATATTCATTTTTTTAAGTGATCCAAAACATATGCAGAAAAAAATGAAAAAAGGTAAAAATTCCTTTGAAATCCTTTAAGCATGTTACAAATATAAAGCTAGTGTCTACAGCAGATATGTCATTTCAAATTAGCAAACGTTACTGTAATACAGCCATCCTCTGGAAGTGGTCGTTTACCAGCAGATATCGATGTCATACCGGAATATTTCATATAAGGGGAGATAACTCGAATAGTTGTCACAGATATGTTTTGTTAATTACCTTTTCATCCTCGTCTTATTTTCCTTCCCTCACCGACAACATATCTGTTATGCTGCCTATAATAACATTAGAAAAGGGCACACTTGTCTCACTAGATAAAAACTGTTGTCGGGTAATTCGACCATCTAACTTATTTTTATGTTGTTTATGGTCAGGTGCCCTGTTTTTATTTCGGTCAATTTGAAATTAATATCGAATAATGTATCCAAATTTTTCAATGTCCTACCATTGTTGCCAAACGAGGTTCGAGTATACACAGTCATGGAACCCTCTGCTAGTTCATACCGCACTTCCTACCGCCTGTATATACAAATATACACTGCAATGTCGTTTCCATAGCAACGTTCAGTACAGACCCTTTCCTACCTGTGCTGCGGTGGCCAAGTGGTAAAGGCGTCTGACATTCTGCTAATATTGTTCTAAGCTTAATGGTTCATTATGTTATTATTTCAATTGTAAAAACGGATTGTTTCAATGTGAAATTTTATCACCATAATTGTTTTCATTATATGTAAATGATTGCGAAATGTAATTTTTAATTGACAACTGTCAGTCGATAGAAATTCAAACATTGAGTTTGTTCCTTTTGATGTACGCAGACGATATGGATGGTTAGGCCTAGATGTGCGGATTCGAATCCAGTATTTCTTTGGTATATATTTTGTGAGGTAAAATTGTAATGCTTCTCCAAAATCTATGATATATTCATACAATAAACATTTGGGCGAGTTTTCCACTGAGGCCCTTTAGGAATCGTATACCTTGATCAAATATTCTTTGTTTGATCAATGATAATAATAAATTTTGCTGAGAAATACATGGATTTAACCAAACATCACTAAGACCTAGATTATTTAATCCATCTCTTACTGCTACAGCCCAGTTAAAATCATTTTACTACAACATTGTAATAAAAATCTATAGGAAGTGGATATAATACAATTTTAAGATTTCAAGATCTTAAACAATATTTCATCATTCTAATTTTTCTCATCCAAGCTAGAAGTTAACCGTCCTAGTTCAAGATATACCGTGTTGTTATTGGCCGATTTCTTCACTTTTAGTAATTTCTTACAAAAATCTAAATGTACATGTTCTATCTCTGGAGCTTTGTGCATACACCAAATTTCACTTGCATAAAAGAGAGTTATCTCCTATAAGACTGTTTGGAGTTCCGTCTTAGGTTATGTGGTCAGTACTATGCAACAATGTTAAACACATATCTAACATAACTGAAGAGCTTATTACTAGACTAGCTCATTCGGAACACCTCGCCTATGAAAATGACGAAAGGGTATTCCGAATGAGACTAGCTGTCAAAACTGCCAGAAACGTATTTTTATCATGATTTACCTTATTTTATATATCATCGATATTAAATCGTCAGGGCCTTGGTGATAGATAAAGGAGGAAAGACGTCTTTTCTTACCTTAGAGAAAAAAAATATAATATTTTTTGCTTACAGGACACTCACTTCACAGCAGATCGGGAAAATATCATTAGAAATGAGTGGGGCTATAACTGTTACTTTAGCTCTTTTACATCTAATTCGCGTGGTATAGCTATTCTTTTAAATAATAATTTTGAATGCAAAGTACACAAAGAAAAAAGGGATTTAAATGGTAATTTTCTTGCTCTTGACATTGACATTGAGGGTTCCAGGACAACGCTTATTTCTCTTTATGGCCCAAACCGAGATAATCCAGACTTTTATAATCTAGTTTCAGACACAATCGATAATTTTGGGAATGATAATATAATAATTTGCGGAGATTTTAACTTAGTTCTGAAACCGGAGTTAGATTATGATAATAACTACACAAATATAAATAATGCTGCGGCTAGGGAAAAGGTTTTAGAACTTATTGAAAATTATAATCTGATTGACACTTACAGAGAGCATCATCCAAATAGTAGGAGATTTACTTGGCGTAGAAGTAATCCAATAAAACAGGCCAGATTAGATTTTTTCCTGGTTTCAGAAAACCTTTTATCTAGTATAAACAAATCAAGTATTGAACCTAGTTATAGATCTGATCATTCAGCCACAGTAATATCTTTAAAATTAAATGAATTTAAAAGAGGGAGGGGTTTTTGGAAACTGAATAATTCTTTACTTCAGGAACCCGAGTACTTAGATATAATAAAACGTACCATTGAGAGCATTAAGTTACAATATTGTTTGCCTGTGTATAATTTTAACTCCTTGGCACTTATTCCCAATAGTGATATTCAGTTTTTAATTAATGATCAATTATTTCTAGAGACCTTACTAATGGAAATTAGAGGCAAATCAATTTCTTATGCATCATATAGGAAAAAACAACAGAATCTGAGAGAAGAAGAGCTTAAGAAAACTATAGAAATTCTAGAAGCTAATACAAATTTAGACCAGGAAGATTTGTGTGAAAAGAAAAAGGAGTTAGAGTCTATACGGCTAAAGAAGATCAAAGGTAGTATGATTAGATCAAGAGCAAGATGGATAGAGGAGGGGGAGAAGCCAACATCATATTTTTTTAGCCTAGAAAACAGAAATTTTACTTCAAAAATTATTCCGAAAATTCAGAGAGAGGATTATGTTGTAATAACAAAACAGGAAGAAATCTTAGATGAAGTGCGATTATTTTATGAAGAATTATATAGATTTAGGAATACAGATGATATCGATTTGAATGTTCATCTTCAGGGTTGTGATGTTCCAAAGCTAAATGATACTGAAGCAAACAGTCTGGAAGGTAAAATAACTATAGATGAAGCGGGATTTTTTTTTAAAAATATGAAAAATAACAAGAGTCCTGGGTCTGATGGTTTTACGGCAGAATTTTTTAAAGCATTTTGGAAATATTTAGGTGAATATGTTGTTCGTTCCATTAATTATAGTCTTTTAGTAGGTCAGCTCTCAGTCACACAAAGACAAGGTATAATAACATGTATTCCAAAGGGAGACAAGCCACGTCATTTTCTGAAAAACTGGAGACCAATTTCACTTTTGAACATCACATATAAAATAGCTTCTGGAGTAATTTCTCATAGGATAAAATCAAAATTAGGAAAGAAAATTAATGAAGACCAGACAGGATTTTTATCAGGGCGCTATATTGGGGAAAATATTCGTACAGTATATGATATAATGCATTATGCAGAAGAACTAAACATCCCAGGTATGCTACTTATGATAGACTTTGAAAAAGCTTTTGATTCTGTTTCATGAGTTTTTATCGATAAGAAATGGGTTAAAACTTTATATAATAATGTATTTTCTTCGGTTAATCAAGGTGGTAACATTTCGGTACCTATCAACATACAACGCGGCTGTCGTCAAGGGGATCCAATTGCCCCATATATTTTTATTCTTTGCGTTGAAGTCCTAGCAGCTAGAATAAGAAATAATAGAAATATTAAAGGAATCCAAGTTCAAAATGTAAGTATTCTAAATATACAATATGCGGATGACACAGGCTTAATACTAGATGGTTCAGAGAGGTCTCTAAATGAATCAATCCTTGAATTAAACAGTTTTGCAAAGATCTCCGGACTAAATATCAATACTAACAAAACTCAGGTTGTATGGATAGGCAGTAGAAAATACAGTCAGGAAACTTTTTTGTCAGAACTTAATCTAATTTTGGGGAAAGATAAGTTCACCTTTTTAGGGATAGATTTTTCTGTTGATTTAAGCGAGATCCCCAGAACGAATTTTGATAAAAAAAAATTGAAACTCAAATCTCTTATAAATTTATGGAATAGGAGGAGTCTGACTCCAATAGGTAAAATCAATATCATAAAGTCTCTGTTAATTTCTCAACTTAATTATCTTTTTATTACCTTGCCAAACCCACCTGAAAGGTATATTACAAAGCTGAAATCCTTATTATTTGATTTCCTGTGGAATGGCAAACCCCATAAAATAAAAAAAGATGTAATAATTCAAAATTATATAGATGGAGGGTTGAAAATGGTTGATGTACATGCTTTTATAGATTCTCTGAAGCTAGGTTGGGTAAGAAAAGTACTTCAGTCATCAGGAAAATGGAATTTGCTTTTAAATTTGATTATAGATGTAAAAAAAGTTGCATAATTGTGGTAAAGAATACATTTGTTCATGTGGATCTAACTGCCAAAATGATTTTTGGAAGGATGTTTTTAAAGGTTGGGTAAGACTGAATAATTCTAGCTCTATGAGGGAAGTTAGACAAGATTCTGTCTTAAAAACTCCACTCTGGTATAACACAGATATACAAGTAGGAAATAATTTCGTTTTTTATCCAAACTGGTTTAAGGCATCAGTATTTACAGTGAACGA
>NW_018408884.1:759055-774604 GCF_002113885.1 Mizuhopecten yessoensis
CTCTCTCTCTCTCTCTCTCTCTCTCTCTCTCTCTCTCTCTCTCTACAAGTCTGTCTGTATTGTGTGTGTGAGATGTACATGTGTGTGTTAGGTGAATGTTTATCAGAATATATGGTGGGATGAGTATTTGTGTATGGTTGTCAATATCTATTTTTATATATATAAGAACATATATATATTAATGGTAGCATGTGGCTGATGTATTGATGATTATTGAGGATGCATCTGTTGATCATGATGATGATGATGATGATGATGATAGATTGATAGATTGATAGAATGATGATGATGATGATAGGATGATGTTTCTGAGGATGATAGATTGATAGACTGATGATGTTGACGATGATGATAGATTGATAGAATGATGATGATGGATTGATAGAATGATGATGGATTTGATGGATTGATAGAATGATGATGATGGATTGATAGTATGATGATGTTGATGATGTTGGTGATGATGATATGATGATGCTGTTGTTGTTGATGATGATGATGATGATGATGATGATGATGATGATGATGATGATGATGATGATGATGATGATGATGATGATGATGATGGAATAATGATGATGATGATGATGATGATGATGATGATGATGATGATAGAATAATGATGATGATGATAGATTGATGATGTTGTTGATGATGATGATGTATTAAGATGATAGTGTATTACTATTGATGATGATTGACAAGGCTGATGATGATATTCAGTCACGATGAGGATGATGAAAGACATGACGATGCAAGAGACAAACCATGCAAATGGGAATTGTATGTATTTGTTCTTATGTATTTATGTAATAAAAATGTCTTTAAAAATAAACAAATTATAAAAAAAAGATAATAAATCGTATTTCTTGGAAGAAAACGTCATCAAACGACTCGTGAACATTACCAAAAAGCTTAAAATGATCACCCAATGTTGCTCGCTCCTACAATGTGTACAGGTTTAATTAGAGTGGTACCATTATATTATATTTTATGTCTGTATGGCAACTGTCGGCATTACAACAACCACTTTTGAAAATATTCCTGGAGAGGTTTTGTAAACAGCTCCAGACTTGTCTATTTCAGTGAATTGCTCTTTCATTGTGTCAGAAGTTTGGTGTAAACGCGGAGGTCGGAGTCCTAGTTTCATCGATTTTGATTTCCAATCGTTGTTTTGTCCACACTTTAGATTTGAACTCACTCTAATTAATTGGAAAGATTTTGTTAACCACTTGAGATATAGACAGCGTGTGTGGCCATTTTTTCACCAGTAGTATGTTCGATACAGAAGTCAAACACATTATATTTTTCAATTTGATAATTTTATGCTCATTTATAGTTACAGAGTAACTTGAAGGCAAACAACAAAACAACAAATATACGAAGAAACCTCAATAGTGAACAATATACAAACTTACACAGAAGCCAGGCCCACACTCCTCAGGTCAAGTGACTGTTTTATATATAAGCACGAGTCAAGTATAAGTTGCATATTGTCAGAAGATAAAATATGTGTTAAAGTATTTGTGTCTAGTACAGAATAGTTTTGAATTGTATAATAATCTAAATTTGTTTAGGTTCGTATTGACGACAACACATGCAGGAGCTATGTTAGAAAACAAACTTATGGAAAAATGATACAAAAATAATAGAATAAAAACAATAAAATAACATATGTACAGGTACTATTTGTTTTACTTATTTATTTATTTATTTATTTATAAGATTCATTCAAAAATAAGAAAATAAACGATCAACATTTCTGAACGCAGGAAATCGGAAATGAATATAATCCACTGTCACTTACGAAATCGACCAATAAATATCATTACTCTGTGACTGAGACGGTAGGCCAAGCCCGCCAGTAGTGATCCAAAATCCTAGTAGGGAAGTATTTACAACCCTAGACGGGAATTCTCTGTGACTGAGACGGTAGGCCTGGCTCGTCGGTAGAGTCATCCACAACCCTAGACGGTAATACTCTGTGACTGAGACGGTAGGCCTCGATCGTTGGTAGAGTTATCCACAACCCTAGACGGAAATTTTCTGTGACTGAGACGGTAGGCCTGGCTCGTCGGTAGAATGGATCACAACCCTAGACGGGAATTATCTGTGACTGAGACGGTAGGCCTGGCTCGTCGGTAGAATGGTTCACAACCCTAGACGGGAATTCTCTGTGACTACGACGCTAGGCCTGGCTCGTCGGTAGAGTGGATCACAACCCTAGAGTAGTGATCCAAAATCCTAGTAGGGAAGTATTTACAACCCTAGACGGGAATTCTCTGTGACTACGACGCTAGGCCTGGCTCGTCGGTAGAGTGGATCACAACCCTAGAGTAGTGATCCAAAATCCTAGTAGGGAAGTATTTACAACCCTAGACGGGAATTCTCTGTGACTGAGACGGTAGGCCTGGCTCTTCGTTAGAATGGATCACAACCCTAGACGGTAATCCTCTGTGACTGAGTCGGTAGGCCTGGCTCGTCGGTAGAGTGATCCTCAACCCTAGACAGGAATTCTCTGTGACTGAGACGGTAGGCCTGGCTCTTCGGTAGAATGGATCACAACCCTAGACGGTAATACTCTGTGACTCAGTCGGTAGGCCTGGCTCGTCGGTAGAGTGATCCTCAAACCTAGACGGGAATTATCTGTGACTGAGTCGGTAGGCCTGGCTCGTTGGTAGAGTGATCCACAACCCTAGACGGGAATACTCTGTAACTAAGACGGTAGGCCTGGCTCTTCGGTAGAATGGATCACAACCCTAGACGGTAATACTCTGTGACTCAGTCGGTAGGCCTGGCTCGTCGGTAGAGTGATCCTCAAACCTAGACGGGAATTATCTGTGACTGAGACGGTAGGCCTGGCTCTTTGATAGAATGGATCACAACCCTAGAGAGGAATTCTCTGTGACTGAGTCGGTAGGCCTGGCCCGTCGGTAGAGTGATCCACAATCCTAAACGGGAATACTCTGTCACTGAGACGGTAGGCCTGGCTCGTCGGTAGAATGGATCACAACCCTAGACGGGAATTCTCTGTGCCTGAGACGGTAGGACTGACTCTTCGGTAGAATGGATCACAACCCTAGACGGTAATTATCTGTGACTGAGACGGTAGGCCTGGCTCTTTGATAGAATGGATCACAACCCTAGAGAGGAATTCTCTGTGACTGAGACGGTAGGCCTAGCTCGTCGGTAGAGTCATCCACAACCCTAGACGGGAATTCTCTGTGACTAAGACGGTAGGCCTGGCTCGTCGGTAGAGTGAACCACAATCCTAAACGGGAATTCTCTGTAAATGAGACGGTAGGCTTGGCTCAACCCTAGATGGGAATTATCTGTGACTGAGACGGTAGGCCTGGCTCGTCGGTAGAGTAATCCACAACCCTAGACGGGAACTATCTGTGACTGAGACGGTAGGCCTGGCTCACAGGTAGAGTGATCCACAATCCTAGACGGGAATTCTCTGTGAATGAAACGGTAGGCTTGGCTCAACCCTAGACGGGAATTATATGTGACTGAGACGGTAGGCCTGGCTCGTCGGTAGAGCGATCCACAACCCTAGACGGCAATTCTATGTCACTGAGACGGTAGGTCTGGCTCGTCGGTAGAGTAATCCACAACCCTACACGGGAATTCTCTGTGACTGAGACGGTAGGCCTAGCTCGTCGGTAGAGTGATCCACAACCCTAGACGGGAATTCTCTGTGAATGAAACGGTAGGCCTGGCTCGTCGGTAGAGTGATCCACAATCCTAAACGGGAATTCTCTGTAAATGAGACGGCAGGCTTGGCTCAACCCTAGATGGGAATTATCTGTGACTGAGACGGTAGGTCTGGCTCGTCGGTAGAGTAATCCACAACCCTAGACGGGAACTATTTGTGACTGAGACGGTAGGCCTAGCTCGTTGGAAGAGTTATCAAAACCCTAAACGGGAATATCTGTGACTGAGACGGTAGGCCTAGCTCGTCGGTGGAGTGATCCACAATCCTAGACGGGAATTCTCTGTGAATGAAACGGTAGGCTTGGCTCGTCGGTAGAGTGATCCACAATCCTAGACGGGAATTCTCTGTGAATGAAACGGTAGGCTTGGCTCAACCCTAGACGGGAATTATATGTGACTGAGACGGTAGGCCTGGCTCGTCGGTAGAGCGATCCACAACCCTAGACGGCAATTCTATGTGACTGAGACGGTAGGCCTGGGTCGTCGTTAGAGTAATCCACATCCCTAGACGGGAATTCTCTGTGACTGAGACGGTAGGCCTGGCTCGTCAGTAGAGTGATCCACAACCCTAGACGGGAATTCTCTGTGACTGAGACGGTAGGACTGGCTCACAGGTAGAATGGATCACAACCCTAGACGGGAATTATCTGTGACTACGACGGTAGGCCTGGCTCGTCGGTAGAATGGATCACAACCCTAGACGGTAATACTCTGTGACTCAGTCGGTAGGCCTGGCTCGTCGGGAGAATGGATCACAACCCTAGAAGGGAATTCTCTGTGACTGAGACGGTAGGACCGGCTCACAGGTAGAATGGATCACAACCCTAGCCGGGAATTCTCTGTGACTGAGTCGGTAGGCCTGGCTCGTCGGTAGGGGAATACTCTGTAACTAAGACGGTAGGCCTGGCTCTTCGGTCGAATGGATCACAACCCTAGACGAGAATTATCTGTGACTACGACGGTAGGCCTGGCTCGTCGGGAGAATGGATCACAACCCTAGACGGGAATTCTCTGTGACTGAGGCGGTAGGCCTGGCAGGCGCGTAGCTAGCCCCTTTACCATGTGTAAGCCCTGACATGGGGTTGCCGAAGGCAGCCCCCCTCCCCCCCCCCCCCCCCCCCCCCCCCCCCATAANAGGGGGGTCTGGGGGGTCTCCCCCATGAAAATTTTGTTTTCTAGAACGTCTCAGGAGCCATTTCCCACGTCCTGATGTCTGAGATAATGATATGTTGTAAACTATAATATAGTTTTAAAAAAGGGGCCGGACTTGCCCCGGTCTCCCCTACACATGTATAATACATGTGTAGGGGGGACCGGGGCAAACACAGCCCCTTTTCTTTTTTCAAAACGTTATGGAAGGCATGTACTATACTGTTGAAAAGCATATTTATATATGTCATTTAGAAAAGAAATGTATTGTCTTTCATAAACTAAAAACCAAATCGTAAACAAGACCATATTTTGGGAATTATTGGACTTTTTAGGTCGAGAGAGTTGGGGGCCGGACGAGCCCCGCCCTGAGGCAAATCCGGCCCCTACCAGGGCAAGTATGGCATGAAGGATAGAGAAGACAATTTACTTATAAGTGTATGGAATTTCATTCAATTCTGTTGGAAAATAAGTCCAGAACAAATCAGTGAATACAAAGAAAAAAATACCTAATTTCTGCGACGTAAAAATATGTTTGTGGTCAATTGGGTGACGTGATCAATAGTGACGTCACTTGGCACAATAACAGTTGCATTCGGGGTGGCCGAATGTGCCCCGGCAAAAGGGGCCGAACGTGCCCCAAATTGATATTTTCATAAAAAAAAAACCCATTGATTGTCTGTCCACTGTGCCATACTCGGACTCGTTTGCGCCAGGCGTGAGTTTCTCAATTTACTCAATCGAGCAGTTTAGTTCCGCCTGGAACTGTCCATTAATGCAATGGACATTTCTAAACTTCATACATTTTTGTACTAACTATTAACAATGTATCATATCTGAGGAATTACACATGTGTACTATATATTAAAAACTTTAAACTCCACTTTATAGTATCAGCAAGAAAAAATAACGTCATGAAAACCTATACTTATCAAAACCATGTGCAAGCCCGGGCTTATTGGCTTAAATGGTAGCTACGCGCCTGCCTGGCTCGTCGGTCGAATGGATCACAACCCCAGACAAGAATTCTCTGTGACTGAGGCGGTAGGCCTGGCTCGTCGGTAGAATGGATCACAACCCTAGACGGGAATTATCTGTGCACTGATTTATATTACTTGGTGAACCGATATATGTTATGGTGTGGATAAGTTAATTTGTACAAACAAAGGCACCAGATCAGTTTAATAATCTGTATTTGTCATAGTTCATTACAACTTGTTTCTGATATATAAAACAATTAAATCTGAATAAATTGTGCGAATAACGTGATGTGTAATACTCAAATTGAACTTTATTTAGAAGTATTTTATGCTGGATTTTGGTTGGTAAACGCGGAATTTTACGATTATTACAAACAAATAGTTTTGTTACAATTAAGCAACATTACAGGAATTCATTGGAAATAAGTCTGTGGATTTTAATAAAAGAATTGACCTTGGCATGTCATAAACATATATAAAACGTTTTAATTGAACAAAAAGTTAATTGTGAGGTTTGTTTTCAATATTCAACAATGTGAATTAAGTTTAGTTAAGCAATTTTGTTTTAAGAAATGCTATTTCAAAAAATATTTTGCTATATATGTGATATTTATTATTTGTGACAGTTATCTTCAATCAAAATCCTCCGGTTCACATACATTTCATACAAGACATACAACGTACATGTTTATATATATACGTACTCCGTTCACAGCTAGCTCAATGCACTTCGTTAATGTTTTAATTAAAAATGATTTAGGATTTTGAATATCAGAAATTCATTTCTGTGGTCGTTTGAAAGAGTTTTTCCGAACTGATCCAAATCACTATCGGTCTATATCCCATACATTTGTATATGGGGCAAAGAAGTAATTCCAACAGTGTGGACAAGTTTAGGTTGTCAAATTTTCGGAGCGATCCGCTCCTTTTTCAAGACAGAGTGAAACAGAACAGTTACATGTACATATAATTACAAGAAGATAGAATTGATATACTATAATTGAAAAGTCCCCTCGGCTAAAGACAGCCGAAGGCAGCAATTAAGCTGAGATTAATTGCTAATTAAGACTAATTGAGATTAATTGCCATACCCATACATTTGTATATATATGGGTCAAAGAAGTAATATAGACGGTAAAATCCCATATAACACTGGATCCTAATGGAGGTATGTCCGTAGGATACGAATTTGACAACCTAAACTTGTCCACACTGTTGGAATTACTTCTTTGCCCATATATATATATATATATATATATATAATTACTTGATTTGGAAATCTACAAGTTAACCATACTTAAGCAAAACGGCCCTGTTGAGAATATACACTGCCGTTTATTTATGTTTGTGGAAGCCTGTACATACTTCATATATAATACATATCTGTCATTTGAAGATTTTATATTCGTATAGATTAACAATTTACAGGATGAGCTCAGAAATTTATTTAGCGATACTTTTCTTGATGAGCTGGCCGGGTACATGTCAACTTCCGGCTGCGCCAAGTTGACGTCATTACCTGCGCAGAACATAAGGGGCGTCAAATCCGCCATATTGAATACACTGACAGGAGAGGAGACGAAGGGAAGGCTGAAATTCCAACTAATATCAGCGCCATCCTCCATACTTCGCTAATTTTGACACCAGGAGGGAACTCTTAACTTCATAATAGAACAGCCGACGGGCTGATTTTGTATCTATAGTCAGCCAAGACGCTTAAACATTTCCAATATATATAGCTTCCGTCAACTTCCGGCAGAACAAAAATGGGTACCAAGGATGACGAATATGATTATCTTTTCAAAGGTAGGCAGTTTATTGAGAAATTATGAGTCGATAACTCCTTAAACCATGAACATGTCCTTGATATTAGTATTGTTTAACGAGAAATCGTGATATATGTTTCCATAATTTACAAATAATCGCCCCCTTCCATGAAATGTCAAACGAGGAAGCGGTGTCATTGACATTTTTGACAGCTGAATATTTCAGACATTGTTCGAAGTAGCATACCTATTTATAGCCACACTTCGTTCGTCAGTTGTCAGATAGAGAATATGGTTTACATTCGGTTTATAAAATGAAAATATCAAAACAAGTTTTAGCCTATTTTTAATGATTACCAACCAATATTCAACATTAAAATCAATGCGCCACAATTTCTATGTGAAATTTCACATAACAACAGTAAAGTAGCTAAATTAGTCGTAATAAAAAAAGACAATAATTTCACTTTACATATATCGTTGTGTGATGTGATGGATGTGAGATATTGTAATTTTATGATGCACCGTCCACTGACTCGTCATAAACAGGTTTTGACACACCCCTTGCAGTACTGATCTTTCGTGGACGTTCATTACACTTAGTCCTCACACACATCGTATTGTAATGATAATATATATTATACCCTATATCAAGATTCGTCAAAACGTGTGTTATTCAAAATATAGGACTTCAGTGCTTTAAATATTTGTTATTTTGTTATTTATTTTAGAGATGGGTTTCTTTCTGCTAGCTATAGGACTGTCATATACATAGGTACATAATTGTTGCCCTTGTTACCAAATATTTTGAACCTGACCCATACCCAGGTGCTCTAGATTCTTTCCCCATGCAGATCACACCACTATTGACAGTGGTAACTGTAAAGTGATATACAATGAACAGGTTGGGAACTCGCCACATTCTAAGATACACCCGGTTAACAGATATTGCTTTTAACCGGAATAAACTAAATCGGAAATACATCTCGGAAAAGAGAGAGAGATCCTAGCCTGATAAACCGCCAAGTGTCATAAAATTTATTGAAATTAAAAGTTGAATATTGTTATTTACTACAAATTTATATAAGCTTGTATATTTTCTTACTGTACATGCACAATCAGTAGAAGGGCAAATTTGAAGATGCCAGTCGATGTATTGGCTGAGATGTCCTGGGATCATTCATGCAATTGATCTGTGTTATCGTGTTTATTAATATCCTGGTTTCTAGAACGTGACTTTGAGTCGCTTGTTAAGTTCAACCTAAAGTCAACAAACTCTTTGTTAGTATACGGAAACTTAATTAACTCATTCACCCCAGACATTTTGTAATAACCTATTCCAACCAGTCGGGGATAATCCTGGAGGGGGCCATGGGGCTCATTGACCCTTCAAAACTGAAATTGACCCCTTTATGTTACAATTTTCTTCTAATTTTACATAGGATGCCCCCTCTTAATTTTGATATTGACTAAAAATTGCTGAAATGGCCCACTGCTTTCAATTTAAGGATTTTCCTAGCAACCTTTTTGAATGGGAAGAGTTAAAATGTGGCTTCAGGGGTGAATGAGTTAAAAAAACCAGTAGAGACTTATAGGACTGCATTACAACAAGAAGGGGCATCCAAACCTCCTCTTGCACTTACCCTACTGATCAGGCTTTTAGCCAGGATTTCAAATGTCCCTTTCCAAAACGTTGATATTATAACTAATTGTACAAAGTTGCCTGTCGAAATAGGTCCCTTTCAGAAAACTGCCTGTCAAAAAGACAGGTGGACGTGCGGCTGGCTAATAGCCTGCTACCGATATATAGCTATAGCCTTGCTGCAGATTGCAAAAAGGTCCACCAGGTTTTATTGGAGGTTACTGGTCGACATAATTTTGGAGGTGGTAGACTAGTTGTCTACAAAACAGATGTCCAGAAATTTAGTGTCCTAGTTATAACAGCTGTATGTGATTGAGAAAATATTGCACAATATTCAGTTTACTCCTGAAAATTTCTTTCCCGATTGGTATATTTTCTTGCCAAAATGAAACAAAAATGCTTCATCCCAAATTAACAGGAAAAACAGTCATGTTACATACATACATGTACATATAATAAGGTGCTTCACAAAGCATGTATCCTGTGGAGAACTTTGCCTTCTGATGGCCGTGTATCCATCCTGTTGATGTTGCTGACCTTCAGTGGTTTCCTGTATCCGTTGTCGTAATGTATGTACAGTATATAAGTATACACCTTACAAGTAAGACACACATTATCAGACGCACAGATTTCACTGGTATGTTACTTGTGCTTAAAACTGAACTTTTAACTAGACCTGTAACTTAAATGTTAATTAAAAAACAATTCTTGCTTTTAAGTCATGCTTTTAAGTTTTAAAATGCATAAAACTGACTTATTGTAATAGGGATCGATAATGTTTGTAAAAAAAAAATCTATTAGCTTCAGTTACATTTTCACAATACCTAGTCCTAAAGTTTACCAGCCCTGGATGCAAGGCGATTGGAATTTAAAAACAATGATCCTGTGCAGATTTCAGTCCCTACCCTACAAGTTTGAAAAAAACCCATTAAACAGTATTCTCTACTTTTGTCCAAATTTAAAATTTAGTAAGCATTAACATGGAGTTGATGATTACTTTATAATCATTGAATAGTACTATTAAATAATAATAATAATAATTTGAGGTTCTTATATACCGCTTTATCACAACCTAGTTCGTCGGTCGTCTCAAAGTGGCTTACAGATTATTATCCATGGTTATAGGGCCTTTGCAACCAGCCAATAATTTTCTCTGGGGAGCATACAGTCGGTGCTGCCATTTACAGCTAAGGAAGAGTATCTTACTCAAGGATACAACACAGTTCCGTGACTTGACTCAAACCTGCAACCCTTCGGTCACGAGCCTCTGCGTGTAGGTGTATGTGTTTCAGATATATCATCTTTGAAACCTCCTCCCTCTATGTACCTTTTTGTGTTCCTAATTATGACAAAATTACAGTCGCTTTATACAGGTGTATGCTCCGGATCCCTTGCAGAGTTTACAAGTTGACTATGTAAAGTACCAATCCTGCATACACTGTACCTGTGATCTTTGAGTTATACTTTCTGAATCACGCAGCTCAACAGTGAAAATTTGACCAGTTTTGATCTCCCAATTGCAAGTAATCTTCAAAACACATATATACAATGTCCACAACCTTGTGATTTGTCAATTTTTCATTCTGGGAAACAAGACTTCAATTTTGTCGCAAGAAAATTCAAAGCTGCACGTACAGATGATGATAAGATGTTTCCTGTCGAGATGTTTCAATATGTGTAGAAGGTTTAACATGGGTATCATAGTAATAAATATAACTGATATAGAGGCTTTCAGGTATCTTTTTACTCATTGTCTAAAAATAGATCAATCCAAATACATCTAGATATATATGTAATATGTATTTTTAACCTATGACATATTTTGAGTGAGTCATGCTGTTTGTAAACAAATGATGACATGGCCAGGAACATGGCCACACATTCTTTGACATAGTCTTATTCAGTTATTACTGTGTGTGCCTAATTTAGATATTACTAACATTCAGCAGTACATGTATACGTATATATAACAAGGACTTGGGGACTTCACTGGGATTGTGTAGAGAATGTTGACCGATACATCCTAGCCTACAGTACCTAGTGATTAAGCTATAATATTAATATATATACCTGCTACTTGTTTAGTTGTGAACTGCTCTGTTGACATTTTTCATTAAACGATTCAAAATTTTGAAACTTTGTTGTGGAATATTATTGGACTGTAAATTTAAATAGAATTTTAGTTTAAAAAGTTTTAACATCTTCTTGAAAAAAAAACTTGTCGACACTTTAGTTATGATGTCTTGTATGAACTCTCGCTGCACGGCCTGTGGCCATAAGGCTGGATCACGCTTCAGTAAGGGTCACGCCTACAGGGACGATGATTATGACTATCTGTGTAAAGGTGTGTGTATAAAGGATGGCACAGAATGAGGATTTTTACTTTCAAAGACTTTTTTGGGAATTGGAAACAAAAGATGTCCGGTCTCTTCGAGAATGAATACCAGAGTTAAATTGTTTGAGGCCTAATTAGTTACCTGATTGGTAAATGTAACTGATGAAATTGATAATCACATGGATATTTTCAGTAAATATTTTATTTCTTATTTGACTCAATTTAAATTTTATGCTGAAGAAAGACATGAGACTGAGAGGCATCATGTTTTTTTGTAGATAATGAGTAGAAAACAAGATATAATCCTGTTTCTTAGTTTTAATTTCAATTCCTTTGATGATAAATATGGTCGAGTTACTTAGTACTCACTAAACATTTGTCTTTATGATGTGTTGTAAGCACCTACTGATAGGCGAGTGGTACTTGCTTATGTATTATTTATGTGTTAAAAAACTCCATGGTATCAATATGTACGTAAATGTTTTAACGGTGAATGTTTGTGTTTTTCAGTGGTACTTATAGGAGACTCCGGTGTAGGGAAAAGTAACCTGTTGTCAAGATTCACCAGGAACGAGTTCAACTTAGAAAGT
The DNA here is from genome assembly GCF_002113885.1 of Mizuhopecten yessoensis. Taxonomy (NCBI): domain Eukaryota; kingdom Metazoa; phylum Mollusca; class Bivalvia; order Pectinida; family Pectinidae; genus Mizuhopecten; species Mizuhopecten yessoensis. The sequence continues at coordinate 771,235 of NW_018408884.1, forward strand.
AAAAGTACAATTGGAGTGGAGTTTGCTACGAGGTATATATTTACTATTGTTGCCATGGTGATCACTTTATAACCAATAATCAGTCAGTAATGCTTCCTGTTTAAGACCATCAATGGTGAACATATCGTTAATTGATTAACGAGTTATTTAACCCTTTCACCCCTTTTGTAGACTCCATTGATCTGGATGAGTCCATTTTGGTCTACAGTGGTGAAAGGGTGATATTAGCTCATTCACCCCTGATATTTCATAATGAACTATTCCAACCATTGAATTGGAAGAGTTCAAAAGTGTCTTCAGGGGTGAATGAGTTCAAGACCAAAAGAAATTGTATGTTTCCATTGTTTAAAACTGTCAAAGCATAAGTAACAATCATACGTATGTTAGACATTTTATAAAACATAGAAGTAACAACTTAACTGTGAATGTGGTATCGCCTGTTTAATAGTTCAGATTAGACTTTGAATTCACAAATGAATCGTTTAACCATTTGCTTAATATCCCTGTCGCCACGTTAAGAAAGTTTTAACTAGCAAGGGGTTTTTAAGTGAAAGAAAGTGTGGCGGTGACCTTTTGGCCTCATCCAGCTAGCTCAGCTGTTAGCTGTTTGACAGGTAGCTAAAGACTTCAGTTAACAAAGCATGGTTAGCTTTACAGTTCTTTCCTTGTATTGGTCCTGTCGATCTACTTTTACTATTAAAGTTGATTGTAAATGTTAGCTAGTTTACCTTCACTAAACAATGGCTGACATTAGACACTGTTTTTATGACTATAATTCTCTTTAATGTATGATGTTTGTTTTATGTGCTTTTGAATTGGCTGTCAAAATGATGATAAATGTAACATGCATCTAATAAGAATTACATTGAAATGTCTTCCTCAACCTGCAGGAGTATACAAGTAGATGGAAAAACGATCAAAGCACAGATCTGGGACACAGCCGGTCAAGAACGATATCGGGCCATCACCAGCGCGTAAGTACAGCTTGACGTTGGGTCCTTATACAGAACCAATTTGAGACAATAACTGGAACATTGTGTGGCCATGTTGGAGGTTCAGGTGTAACAGTAGACTTGTTCAAAGCTCTGGTATTGAACATTGTGTTCACTACAGCGCAATTAACAATGGTGCTAATTACAAAAATATCTTGTCCTCGCCAACTTTTAACATCAATAGGAAAGATATCTCAAATAATGAACCCAAGATTAATAGCAATAAGTTATTAATGTGTATAGAGGGAATTTAAATTTTGAACATGTTTTGAATAATTGCCAGTGTTATCTCCCTTTATACATAGAGGTCTATACTGAACCATATTATAAAAAAAAAATGTAAAATAGGAATACTTTCCTACTTACAGGTACTATCGAGGAGCTGTTGGCGCGTTACTAGTTTATGATATAGCTAAACACCTGACATATGAAAATGTGGAGCGCTGGCTGAAGGAACTGCGGGACCATGCTGATAATAACATTGTCATCATGCTGGTGGGCAACAAGAGTGACTTACGTCATCTACGAGCTGTGCCTACAGACGAGGCCAAGGCCTTCGCAGGTAATGGCCAATGAAATTTAAGTGTCAGAAATGAAACATTAAATAAGGTTATTTCCTACTTGGTCCATTTGGAATGGACTAGGATCATTTTGAATGATAATTTTCTTGTTTTCAATAAACTTGATTAAAAAGAATAGAGTTAAACCTTTGTTCCGACACTGATGAGCTGGTATTTGTCGGTGATGGAGGTGATGTCAACTAGATTGCTGTTCATCTGCAGTATTTTATCTACCTACATTTTAAAAAAGCTTGTTCCTGCATGATTTCGTAAATAAAGCATAATTTGGACTGAAATTTGGATAATGTTCAAAAAATTTTCTTCATTTTGGAAAAATAAAGCACCTTTTGCAAGGGGAAGCAGCTTATGTTTGCTTGCAAAACGGGGAAAAATCACTTCACTGGTCAATAATGAATGTTATGTTGTTTCACTTCCAGAGAAGAATAACCTGTCTTTCATAGAAACATCAGCCCTGGATTCTACTAATGTGGAAACAGCATTTCAAAATATATTAACAGGTATGTAATGGTTATTGGTAAGCTTTTCTTCATAAACTACAATAAAATAAAACTGAATTTTGTCATGAGAAGGCCGACTATCACACACTTAAGGAGGCTCCACCCTTTAGCACCATCTAGCAGAATTCAATGAAATTTCACATAATGGTTATGTCCCTATATAGAGAGATATTTTTTGAAAATCTAAGCATTCTGATAAACTAGGGATTTTTTTTGTAAAAAATACTGAAAAATTGAATTTTTGTCCAATTCAATACTTTCACATTTTTTGAGTGTGTAGCATTGTTCAAACTTACAACAATGAAATAATGAAAAGAAGCATTGCTAATCAACCATACAAATATTTTATTTATCATAAAATATCTACAACATGTTACGAAAAACGTTTTTTCGCTCACCTGGTCCGAAGGACCAAGGTGAGCTTATGCCATACCGTGGCGTCCGTCGTCCGTACGTCCGTCCGTCCGTCAACAATTTCTTTAACCGACTTCTTCTTCTTAACCACTGTTTGGAATTAAACAAAATTTGACTGGAAGCATCCCTAGGTGGTGGGGATTCAAAATTGTACAAATAATGGGGCTGACCCCCCAGGGGGCTGAGGGGCGGGGCCAAAAGGGGTCAATTTGCTCATATTGCTTTAAGCGATTTCTTCTCTGGAACTAAGAAGTGGATATCAACCATATTTGACTGGAAGCATCCCTAGGTGGTGGTGATTAAAAATTGTACAAATGGTGTGGCTGACCCCCCAGGGGGCTGAGGGGCAGGGCCAAAAAGGGTATTTGGGTATACTTCTTTAAGCGACTTCTTCTCTGGAACTAAGGACAGGATATCAACCATATTTGACTGGAAGCATCTCTAGGTGGTAGTGATTAAAAATTGTACAAATGGTGGGGCTGACTCCCCAGGGGGCTAAGGGGCGGGGCCAAAAGGGGGCAATTTGGCTATATTGCTACAAACGACTTCTGTAGAACTATGCAATGGATATTGATCATATTTGGTTGGAAGTATTCATGGGAGGCAGGGATTCAAAATTGTACAAATGGTGGGGCTGACCCCCCAGGCTAAGGGGTGGGGCCGATAAAATTTATTATTTGGAAATGTTTGAGATCCCCACCATATAACCATATATACAATTGCTGAGTATAAAGAGAAGAATGCACATTTGCTTCCAGGATGTCCCTAGGGTCTGGCCCCACCCTTGGAGACATAGTCCCTGGGCCATAACTTTAAAACGGTTGAGATCCCCACCCCAAAACTATATATACAAATGCTGGGCATAAAGAGACGAATGCAATCATGA
>NW_018408884.1:775615-927824 GCF_002113885.1 Mizuhopecten yessoensis
GCTTGGAAACAGTTGAGAGCCCCACCCTATAACCGTATATATATAATTGCTGAGTATAAAGAGATGATTGCACATATGCTTCCAGGTTGGCCTTGGGGACTGCCCCACCCTTGGAGACTTAACCCCTGGGTCATAATTTTGAAATGGTTAATATCCCCACCCCAAAACTATATATACAATTGTTGGGCATTAAGAGACGAATGCAGTCATGATATTAGAATTGATCCCAGGGTCTGCCCCACCCTTGCAGACTTGGCCCCTGGGTCATAAATTTGAAACGGTTGAGATCCCCACCCCAAAACTATATATACAAATGCTTGGCAGAAAGAGACAAATGCAGTCATGACATCAGAATAGACCCTGGGGTCTGACTGAACCCCTATGGACCTAGTTTCTTAGTCAAAGCTTGGAAACAGTTGAGATCCCCACCTCATAACCATACATAAAATTGCTGGGCATGAAAAATCTAATATAGCTTTGCTACAAGGATTGGCCTTGGTGTCTGGCATATTCCCTTGATCTCATTTGGAGAATAGTTTGCCATGATTGCTTAGGTATCCAGGTGAGCGATACAGGCCCTCTGGGCCTCTTGTTATTTTAATTGTATGGATAAAAGTTACTATATACAAGCTAAAAGAAAACATTTTTTCATACAAAAAGAGTGAAAAATTGAACCAGATACACAAAAAGTCTTTAAAATTCATTTATTTTACATTTTACAATAATTTTGATCCTGATGAGAGTTGTCTACCTTGAAAAAAATAATCAAAAAAACTTTTTGCAGAGGGATGGAATTTATACAATGACAGTTATTTTCTTTACTATACCAAAAATGACGGAAATAAATTAAATTACTATATTGAATTGTCAATTTACTGGTCTTTTATAGAGTGAAATTATTCTCAATCATGTACACTTTGGACATCATTCCATAGCCCGCTTACGCATGGTATACCATAGGCTGTCGCATGGTATGCCGCCGTTATCAAGTGCACGCAGATGCCCTTGCATTTTATAGGGATCTTGATATTTTACAAACCACTATTTTCACCTTCTTGAAGTCGTCTGATCTTGTGTCGGTGTATTCCTGTGAGTTAAAAAATATCTTTGTATCATAAGCTTTATTTCTGAAGTACGTGTGATTACACATTTCCTAGTGAAGTCTTGATATCGGGTGTTGACATATCACTGTCACGCACGTGTACTATTGTTTACCCGGTGTTACTGTAATTTACACTAAGGTAATGGAATGCCCGATACGCAATAAGGAAATGACGACACAAAAATATAACAAGAAACACATGTGTATTACGAAAGGGTAGGAAGTCCTTAAATTAGGTCTTGTGCCCACAATACTATGTTGTTTTACAATAGCTCTTGTATATATATGTACAATTGTAATATGTTGTACAAAAGTTTCATAAATAGTTCAAAATGTATTTTGCATATTGAATGTTTTGACAAAAGTTCACAGCTAATATAAAAAAAAATCAGTAGCAATTATTTGAAACATTTCTGGTGAAATTATAGTATTTATGATAGTAATATGTTCTTTCTTCTTTTTACTTTGACAGAGATTTACAAAATAGTATCTATGAAACAGATACGGGACAGTAACGACGACGATAACTCGCCCAGTAGCAATGTACAAACAATACAGGTGGCGCCTACAGACAATTCTATGCCTCGCCCACAAAAGTGTTGTAATGTCTGAGACTGCCCCTCTTAATTCGTGGTTACATCCACAAGTAGGGGACCGAACATTCACTTAACTTTCCAATTGAATACAGCAGAGGGAATTTGGAAGAGTCCAAGGAGGGGCCGCAGTGTCTTTCTGGAGAAGTTTCCGATGAAATAGGATCAATTTCCAATGATACAGGAAATATTTTGGATTTTTTTATTTTAAAGTGATATCAGAAAAGATACAGCGTTAGGGATGAAATGTTTAAAGGGATATATATACAAAAATGACATCAATGTTTTGGCAAGTAGTTTAATTACTGAAGAGGTGATAGAGGGGTCAAAAAGATCGTCGGAACGACAGATGACAACATAGTTATCATATTTCCTCACGAAGTCATCAAGGTGTTTAATTATTCTGTGTATGAGTGTACAGGAAATATGAAATTTGAATTTTCAGTTTCTGTACATGTATAAAGGAAACTGAAAATATCATTATTTATTCATTTGGGAGGGACGTGTTGAGCTCTGTACAAGTCAGAGGATCAAAACGCATCTCTCTGTTACTTTAATGGAAGTGTGTGCAAGTTTTTTGGGAAAATTTCCTCGGAAAATATCAGTGATTGTGTAGTCCTGAAATTTAACGAGGAAAATTTGCCAGTATTCTGAGAGGAGCAAATATATATATATACATATGCGTTGAGAACTACTGTGATCGCATCTTCGTACCATGCCGTATGTTGTGTATCGTGTCTGACCATGGTACAGCAACTTATTGTAGATAAACAGGATTAAGCCATATAAGGCTACAACCTTAGTGTTGCACAGTAATCCCAAAATTTTCTAAACATTCTTAATAAAGGTATCATTTTTTACCCAAAAAGATTTTATTTTGTATGTGAAACTTGCTTTCCTAATTATGATGGTTAATTTTGAAGACTAGTTTTTCATATGGGGCAAACTTACAAAGTACTGTTTAAATTTCAATGCTCTCCCCAATAATTGAAGAATGCCATCTAGTCAAGAAATACAAACTGGTACATGTCTCTGACCAAAAGCTAGATACTGGTGGACGCGCCGTCTATATAGAAAACTCCTCAAAATACATTTTCTACAAACCATTTACCAGAGGAACAGACCTATAATACACAATGGTTTTGAAGCTCTTTATTTACTTATTGACTGGATTGGTGCATGTAGCTGTAATAGCCCGGGAAAACACTGGCGTTACTGTACAGTGGTAACTACCTTTTAATGTAGTGGGAAGAACTATTCCCATTATAATAGTGGTGGACGCAAGAAGTGCTAGTGTGAAAGTTTGTATAACTACTGTAGGGTTAATTACATTTCACAAGTGGAAGGTTTCTGTCTTGATAGCACAATTTTTATTAGTTTCACCCCTATGTATAACTTTAGTAGACTCTGCCATGCATTGATATGGATGAGTCCATTATGGGTTAACCAAGGTTTTCAGCTCACCACAGCTGGAAAGTCGATTGTACTTTTGTAATGTCGCACTGTCCATCTGTCAATATCAGTTTGTATAGAGGTGTAATTTACTGCCTCAGAGTGTTTATACATGTGTTGCCTATTCCTGTTAGCAAGGAGTTTAATGGTTTGGTTCTTGGGACCATCGCATAAGAGACCATCTTCATTTTTGGCTGTCACTTCTGTAAAGGTGAAACTTGTCACAGAAGCAGAAAAAAATGGTGTCGGAGCGAAAAACATCACATAGACAAGACTTTGTTGTGTAATTTAAAACGGCACAGGTGGCCATGTTCATAACATTAATCATTAGTGTTTTGTTGGCTTTTTTTGTTTTTTCTCTCTTTTTTTTTATTATTTTCATGTGAACTGGGGAGAGTAGGCCATTTGTTGAAATATTTCACAAACAGTTGAAAAGAAACGAGATAAAATTGTGTTGGTCAATTTCATGAGTTTAAACCTTGAGATTTTTTGCTTGGAGCATGATGATAAGTATTCCTAGAAATAGTGATTTACGGCAATGTTTCAAGGGTTTGTAGTAAAATAACAAAGAGATGAAACAACCTGTGTCATGACGCCTTGACCACCAGAACATTGTACAATCATAGAAGTGGTAGTTTCACCGTCAGCAGTTCGTATATAAAGTTGTGTTACCTACATGTAGCAGCAACACCAGGGAAATCGTAAACATCTATTTGCCAGAAGAATAGCACAATTGATTCAGACACGTGATCAGACACATTTCTTGTGTCAAATGTGATGATAAAGCCATTCTACACCATCAACATTCATCTCCTAGTTATGTAGATATGTACCAGGAAAGATGTGTTATAAACGTTTTAACTCATTCACCCCTGAAGACACATTTGAACTCGTCCAATTGAAAGGTTGGAATAGTCCATTATGGCATTTCAGGGGTGAATGAGTTAAGTCTGATCTCTATTTTTCGGATCAATTTTTTTCAGAGTTGTCTTTCTGTTGTTCCTATTTTTGTGAGGATTACTATTGTGATTTGCATCAAATGGAAGCTACTGGGGTATAAATGTGTTTAAGTAGGTTTTGTAAATTTACTCTGAAAAACATTCTTCTGTCCAATATATGTGATTCATGTATACAACCAGATTAGACTCTGTTTATTGATTTTGCACTTGTGAAATGGGGTTGGACAAATGTACAAGTCTTAGACTTGTGTTGTTTTCCTGTAAGTCGGACCATTATCTGATTATATATGGCTTCACACCATCCTCCGTCGAGAAATTGTTTTTATGTTTTCCCTTGCTTTTTCTCAGAGACTACGTTTAATCTATATGTACAGCTACGAAACATTATTATGATTATGAATTATGTTGATAAACTTTGAAGAAGATGTCCTGATTGTATGCTTGTATGTATGTAATTTGTACAAATGTATATCTTATCACCAGCTAATACACGAGTCAGCTTGTTTTTCTTTCACAAACCATAGTTTTTGGTTATGTTACATTTTCATTCAAGGACTCGTCGGTCTCCAGCTTCACAGCTATTCCAGAACTATTTGTGTAGAGACAGTTACGGCTATTCCAGAACTATTTTTGTCGAGACAGTTACGGCTAATCAAGAACTATTTGTGTAGACACAGCTATTCCAGAACTATTTGTGTCGAGACGACTACGGCTATTCCAGAACTATTTGTGTAGAGACAATTACGGCTATTCCAGAACTATTTGTGTAGAGTCAGTTACGGCTATTCCAGAACTATTTGTGTAGAGACAGTTACGGCTATTCCAGAACTATTTGTGTAGAGACAGTTACGGCTATTCCAAAATTATTTGTGTAGAGACAGTTACGGCTATTCCAGAACTATTTGTGTAGACACAGTTACGGCAATTCCAGAACTATTTGTGTAGACACAGTTGCGGCTATTCCAGAACTATTTGTGTAGAGACAGCTATTCCAGAACTATTTGTGTGAGACAATTTTTTTGGAGACCTCACTATAATGTACTTATTTAATTTTAGCCCTCACAAATTTTTGTGCATTATCAAATTGTATCAAGTCTCTACATGTATGAGTTGATGCACCCACTTAGTGGGTGACTATATATGCAATAGAAACAATATACAGAAATTGCTGTCATTATTTTGTGCAATATTTTAAACCCCAAAAGCACTAAATTAAGAATAACACTGAAATATGTATGTTACAGTAAAATCGATGCATTAACATATGAAATCTGTCCTGGAATAGCCCTGATGACAGATTAATACAGATTATAATCTCAAATACGTGCAACATTTTCAGTGAAATATTGTCCAGTCTTTGAAACCATGGGTTTGGTTTGGTATTACGTCCTATTAAGGATCCCCATCCCTCCGCCTAAAAATGTAATGAGGCATTGATTTTTAGCTCACCTGGTCCGAAGGACCAAGGTGAGCTTATGCCATACCGTGGCGTCCGTCGTCCGTCCGTCCGGCGGCCGGCCGGCGTCCGTCCGTCAACAGTTTCTTTAAACGACTTCTTCTTCCTAACCACTGATTGGAATTTTACTAAATTTGACTGGAAGCATCCTTAGGTGGTGGGGAATCAAAATTGTACAAATGGTGAGGCTGACCCCCCAGGGGGCTGAGGGGTAGGGCAAAAAGGGGGCAATTTGGCTATATTGCTTTAAGCGACTTCTTCTCTGGAACTAAGAGATGGATATCAACCATATTTGACTGGAAGCATCCCTAGGTGGTGGAGATTCAAAATTGTACAAATGGTTGGGCTGACCCCCCAGGGGGCTGAGGGGCGGGGCCAAAAAGGGGGCAATTTGGCTTGATTGCTATAAACGACTTCTTCTGTAGAACTATGCACTGGATATCAATCATATTTAATCAAAAGCATTCATGGGATGCAGGGATTCAAAATTGTACAAATGGTGGGGCTGACCCCCCGGGCTAAGGGGTGGGACCAAAAAAAGTTTATTGCCTGGAAATGGTTGAGATCCCCACCATATAACCACATATACAATTGCTGAGTATAAAGAGAAGAATGCACATTTGCTTCCAGGATGGCCCTAGGGTCTGGCCCCACCCTTGGAAACATAGTCCTTGGGCCATAACTTTAAAACGGCTGAGATCCCCACTCAAAAACTATATATACAAATGCTGGGCATAAAGAGACGAATGCAGTCACAATATTAGAATAGACCCTGGGGTCTGACCGAACCCCTAGGGACCTAGTTTCTTAGTCACAGCTTGGAAACAGTTGAGATCCCCACCCTATAACCATATAGACAATTGCCGATTACAAAGAGATGAATGCACATATGCTTCCAGGATGGCCTTGGGGACTGCCCCACCCTTGGAGACTTAACCCCTGGGTCATAACTTTGAAATGGTTAAGATCCCCACCCCAAAACTATATATACAATTGTTGGGCATAAAGAGACAAATGCAGTCATGATATTAGAATTGACCCCAGGGTTTGCCCCACCCTTGCAGACTTAACCCCTGGGTCATAACTTTGAAACGGTTGAAATCCCCACCCCAAAACTATATATACAAATGCTGGGCAAAAAGAGACAAATGCAGTCATGATATTAGAATTGATCCTGGGGTCTGGCCACAACCGTAGGGACCTAGTTTCTGCGTCACAGCTTGGAAACAGTTGAGATCCCCACCCCATAACCATACATAAAATTGCTGGGCATGAAAAATTGAATACAGATATATATGCTACAAGGATTGGCCTTGGGGTCTGGCATATTCCCTTGGATCTCATTTGGAGAATATTCTGCCATGATTGCTTAGATATCAAGGTGAGCGATACAGGCCCTATGGGCCTCTTGTTTAGATCACCTGAGTCTCTAGTGACCTATTGCGATCGCCTTTTGTCCGGTGTCAAATCGTGCGTCCGTAAACAATTTACATTTTCGACTTCTTCTCTAAAACCCCTGAACCAATTTCAATGAAATTTTGCAGAAACCTTCGATGGCCAAAGGTCAACAAAAATAGTGGCTGAGTTGGTCCCCAGCCCCCAGGGGCCTGAGGGGCAGGGCCAAAAAGGGTCAAATTGACTAAAATTTCAAAAAACTTCTTCTCAAGACCCAGATATGGTAGAATCAAATACTCTTCATAGATGGAAGGGTCTTAAGGTGCTTTACCAAAATTGTGAATTTCTTGACCCTAGGGTCTCACATTTCCTCCTGGGAGGGGGTAAACTTTACTAAAGTTTATATAAGGAAATCACATTTTGGACCAACGTTTATTATGGTTTATAATGGCAAATGATACTTTGAATATTACATTTGAATAACTTGATAGGAATTATAACCCTGATTTGACAGTTTGATACTTTGAACATTTTTGCACCAGCCCTACCCCCAAGGACTGTAGGGTGGGGCCCAAAGGAGTCAGTGTGCTAAAGTTTCTTCATTTCCCTTGTTTAGAATCTAGTTTCAAATCCTTTTCAGTCATGTTTTTAGGTCACCTGAGCTTTAGCTATGGTCTTCGTCCGTCGTCATGCGTGCTGTTAACATTTTACATTTTCAACTTAAGCTGAAATACTGGCAAAGGGATTTCATTAATATTTCATGGGAAGGTTACTGACATCTCCCTGACCAAGTGTTGTTATTTTTCGGGTCGATCAGAAATCCAATATGGTCGCCACGGCCGCCATTTTGAAAAACTATTTCAAACTTAAAGTCAAGTTCTGCTGGGCCGATTGAACTGAAACTTGGTAGGAATGATCGACTCATGGTCCTGACAAAGAGTTGTTATTTTTCGGGTCAGTCAGAAATCCAATATGGCCGCCACTGCCGCCATTTTGAAAAACTATTTCAAACTTAAAGTCAAGTTCTGCTGGGCCGATTGAACTGAAACTTGGTAGGAATGATCGACTCATGGTCCTGACAAAGAGTTGTTATTTTTCGGGTCAGTCAGAAATCCAATATGGCCGCCACTGCCGCCATTTTGAAAAACTATTTTAAACTTAAAGTCAAGTTCTGCTAGGCTGATTGAACTGAAACTTGGTAGGAATGATCGACTCATGGTCCTGACAAAGTTTTGTTATTTTTCGGGTCGATCAGAAATACAATTTGGCTGCCATGGCTGCTATTTTTAAAATGCCTATTTCAAACTTAAAAACAAGTTCTAATAGGCCGATCTAACTGAAAATCGGTCTAGGAATGATCAGCTCATGGTCCTGACAAACTTAAGTTAACGTTATACTGAATATTTTTTTTACTCAAATGAGTACATATTTCAACAACAAAATAAATACTTTAGGACTCAGGTGACCGTTAAGGCCCTTGGGCCTCTTGTTTGTCACTTTGAATAATATTTCTGTTCTTGTAAAAAACAAAATCAACTCTCTGTATAAATATATCAGGTGACCGTTAAGGCCCATGGACCTCTTGTTTTTCTACGGCAACGCTATTGCGTAACCAAATCATTTCTGAACAATAACCCATACCTTGTGGTGTTTCTTCAGATTTTTTGGGAAATTATGACATTTCAATTGTTTTTCAATTTAATTTTCCAATTGAACAAAATACATTATATTTGATGCAACAATGGTTTATTAGAAATATTACACATAAAAAATAATAACAATGTCAATATTGATGAACATTTTTTTTTAGTAATTTTCTAACAATAATACTAAAACATACAAAAATGCCCATTACATGAATCAATAAAATGCCGAGTGCCAATGCAACACGTTTAGGACAACAAAAAGAAAATATAGATGACAAAAAATTAATATCCTGCGGACTTTATACAAAAAATTACAAAGATACAAAAAAACTGAACAAAAAAAGAGAGACAACTCTTACATTTGTACCCAATAATAATTCTAAATCACAAAAAGTCATATATACAATTTACAACATACAATATAGCCCTTTTTAAATACGAATATAATACAGTAGGCATTACCAACCATTAAAATTACTTCAAATGTAATAACCAATATAAAACAAATTGCACATTGTGTATGAATAACATTATAACAAACAATGTACTTTACGGTGTCATAGCAAAAATGTCACAATGAACAACAATAACAAAGTTCCACATACTTTACACAACAATAATACATTTCTAATAAGAGTTAGTCCCCTTTGTACGACCCAAGCTAAAAAATGCCAATTTATGGCTTCGCGTGGGATATACATACTATGTTGTGATATAAAAAATCATACTATATACAACAATTATAAACTTTTACATTATGTACAAATAACAACATAGGATATTGTGGTATAAAGATATCGCATTGTGAAAATAATACTGTTGTTAGTAATATAAAAAATGAACTTGAAATATAGGCCTATTGGGCATATACATGTAATAACAAATATATAATATAATCCTGACTATTGTGATCTTGTATGTATAAAATACTTCCCAGGCCAAAATGTCTTTCCTGTTGGGTATTGCATAACCGTAGCCTAGTACCGCATTCCTTACAACCTTTCTGGTCCAGGTATTCAGATAACACCGCGAGTTCAACCACTCGTCTACCCTGCGACCAGGTTAAAACAGTTTTTGGCGTATTCGTGATCACTAGTGCTGGATGGATCCTCATCGGACGTCGGTGTCAGCTCATCAGTAAAATTGTCAGTAGTAGGGGCCTCGGTAGTCGGCGTCTGTTCAATGTGTGATCTAGTGTCACTTTGTTTCGTCGCATAGTCGTGGTCTAGCAGTTGGTATTGAATATCGTTGTTGTTACTACTGTAAGTAAATGCGTCAAGTTTACATTTAAAACGGCCGACTTTACTTTGGGCTTGCATGTCGGAATTCTTTAGTGTTTTGCTCTGGCTAGGACGGGGATCCTTAACAGCTATGGTGGTGGAGGAAAGCCGGAGTGTCCGGAGAAAAACCACCGACCTACGGCCAGTACCTGGCGACTGCCCTACGTAGGTCTCGAACCCGCGACCCAGTGGTGGAGGGCTTGTGGTAACTGAATATCAGACGCCCTAACCACTTGGCCACCGTGGCCACCCTGTAAACCATTGCTCAGTTATATATTAGAATCACCCACATGGCGTTTATTTTGCACTGTATTAGGGTCACAGAGACCTTAACATCAAGTTCAAATAATAAATATGTTCGGTCAATTTACGGTTACTCTTAAACTGTCTAGACATCTGGATGCAACCTGAAGTATTTCTGTTTCACAAACGTCTGAAATTCCCGAATTGACCTTCCCTTGGTAAAATTTCAAATCAGTGCAAATTTTATGTGAAATCTTGTATAGGTGGAAATTTTAAATTGAAGGTGTTTTGATGAAATTTTAAATTGAAGGTGTTTTGATGAAATTTTAAATTGAAGGTGTTTTGATGAAATTTTAAATAATCTACTATTAGTATTTCTGCATCACTCGAAGAATGTGTTTCTTTTTCTGCCCAGGATAAAATTACTGAAATGTAATACCTATTCTCAACTTGCTTTTGTTTTGCAAGACCAGCCGAAATATTTGGTCTCTTGGTCCGTAATAAAAAGCCACTTAAAAATCAAAACTAACAGATCAGAACAACTTGCGAACTTTACGAATATGATTTTCACCCGATTCCATCGAAGGCCCTGAAAGTCATAGGGTCTGTTAAGTCGTTGTATTGATATTTCATTTCAAGACTATTAAACACAGCCTTCATAGGTAGTCACTTATTAGGTCTGCTGTGGAACAATGTGATATATAGGCTTAGGACACTGCATGTCACAATGTATACACTATACAAAGTGTATACAACATCTTAAATTCCTAACAAATAGCAATGTGTAACGAAATGTTTCAACTGAAAGTAAAAGGAACTGTTTGTGATTATTATCGATATCAGATATGGAAAAACTCACACGAACGGGTCAAATTCTGTTGATATATATATATATATAATCTGGTAAAATGCAATGTTACGACACTATAAACATCATTTCACCGTCTTGCTCAATTTGTAGTAAGAGCACTGATCACAGTCATCACCTCTGCGTCAATATGATCAAACGCCGAATGACGTTTTGAGGTATACGTTGCCATTCTTACTGTGGCGCTATTACGACGTTCACCACACAGATGTTAAATAGGGCTCAAATCTGGACTAAGACACGGTCACAGCAACGACTTTTATCAAAATCTTATTATATTCGATCAGTGTGTGGTCCAGCGTTATCATTGTGAAAAGCCCGTTGTTCATGAGAAACGGTTCGTCGATTGCAGCAAGGACGGTGTCCCTGTAGTCAGTATTCACACGACCCCATCTACCGTAAAGAGGTGTCTATCATCTGTGTTGATTCGCCCAATACCATCCTCGATTCTCCAGGGGTTACCCTAACTAACGCTCTCTGCACCCCTGGAATATGTTGTGGCAGAATTGAAGGTTAAGTGTGCACCACCTTGTGCCTTTGGTGTACATTAGAAGAATCTCGCGGTCGCATAACGGTACAATAGACTGACTTTTTCAATCCTTTGTAATCTTTAAAGGACAGGTATCAGCCTAGCGATAGGTCAGGTTTCTTTACCCGAGACCAATCAAGTACCTTCAATTTTGCTATGACATATTCAAGGGGTGCAGAGAGCGAAAGTGAGCGTTAACTCGGGAGTATCATTCAACTTTACGTCGATAAACTTTTTGTTTAAAATTGGCAAAACTGACATTCAATTTACTCCCGCGCGAGAAAACAACGTCTCTCCGTGGTTGACGAGTCGACGTTATTTGGTCAATTAAACTGACTTTAAACATATTTTATTAACCAGAATTGGAAAATAGGATTTAGCACAAGTTATAACAACTTATGAAGCCATCTCCTAACAACAATAATTCAAAACAACAGATGATTATATAGACTGTCAATTACAATTCATAGTAGTATGAATCGATTTTTAAAGTAACACATACAAATAAAAAATTAAGGTCAAGTTCATAATCGAAACATGTTAAAACCTTCCACTGGATCTAATAAAAGTTTGCACTTGTTTGAATGCATCACAATTTGTATACAAAGCCAGATTTTCATTTCAAACAGTAATAATCTCAACGTTAAAATGTACATTTAAATTATTTATATGATCAAAAAGTACAGTGCGAGCATTTGTATAAGGTTGGCATTCAAAGAAGAAGTGATAGGCATTGTCGCAATGGTAGCCACAATTTATACAATTGGAGTCTTGGACCAAGTTTGTACGGTAAAGATCATGTTTGAGAGGACTGCATTCGTGACATAGTCTGGTATGAAGAATGTTTAGTTTTCTGTCACCACGTAGGTAATGAGGGGGTCCTGTATATGGTATGTTGGGGACTAGAGCTGATTTGACAGATGAGAAAGACGTGGATCTAATATTATAGTCTACAGTATTCCACATTTTTAATGAAGAAGGCAAGAACGATAAACTAGTAGTAGAGAAGTAGATTTGTTAAGTAGTTCGGGGTTTGATGCCTATCCATTTTGTAGATTAACTGAAGTTTTCGTCTTCTTCTTTTATCCGAAAGGAATTCAAGACCTGTTTCTGTATATAATGATTCATTTCTAGCATATGACGGTAAACCTATAATTATTCTAGCTACTTCACGTTCATTCTTGTCAGAATCGACCAGAGTACAACCATCCCAAACCTCACATGCATATTCTAAAACTGGTAATATATAAGTTTTATAAATTCTTAAGAGAGCATCCCGCTTCAACATATATTTGAGTTTTTGCAAAATAATTTTTTTTTTCATTACCGATTTATCGATTTCACTTTACATGATCTGACCATTTTGCATCTGAATTGAATGTAACTCCAAGGTGCCTATGCATACTGTTAAAATTCAAAATATTTCCAACAAAAATCAGTTCAAGATCTTCATCTATATCATTTGAATTTGATATGAAAATAATTTCCGTCTTATTTGGATTGAAAGTAAGAAGCCAAGTGTTAGCCCATTTATTTAAAGTTTCAAGGTCCCTATTCAAAACTGTTTGTATATCTGTGGATATACATGGACGTACGTGTTGATGTATCTACGTAGCTAGGGGCAGCCGAAGGGGTAGATTTCCTTGTCAAACAAACACCAAACTAACAAACAGGCTGTTTTGTATTGGACGTATTTCATAATCAACAAACAAAAATAAAACAGATCCACACACAAAACAAAACAGAGAGTTTTAGAACAGAGCAGAACAAAAAGTAAAGCGGGTAAAAATGAACTGGCAATTTTTCTTAAACGGACAGACGGTTTTGCATAACAGGAAGCCGCAAATATAAACAGGTAACTTTAAAATCAACATGTTATTTTACAAAGTGTTTACAAAATTAATGTCCGTTTGTGTCACATCAATGTGTGTGACTGGCAATACTATCCTACGTCCGTTTATTTTAACTTATGAAAGTTTGTGTACTTTTCATTTCGTCTATTTATTATATACTATGCCCTTTTTTCAAATATTCGATTGTTTGTTACGCCTCTTCGGCTACCTATATTAAAACTTATAGCCACTATAAGTAATATCTATTTTTAACCTGTGATAAAATTGAAATGAGTCATTCTGTGTTTATCAACAAACGATGACATGACCGGAACGAGAGTTTGATATTACTGTGTGCTTATTTATAAATATAATGGTCACCGGGAGTAACTAAACGCTATAAAACAAGGACTCTGGGACTTCACTTACAATCGCACGCTGTAAAGAGGACAGATACACACCTGTAGCTTAAATTCCTACTACTAATTTGATGAACTGCTTTATGACTTTACCAAGCCTCGAGATATTTCGAGTCATATTGTAAATTAATAGTAATGTTCTTAAAAAATCCCTAAAACATTTAATATTTAACTTCGTGTATTTATATATAGCATTTTAACATCTTGAAAGAACATTTCGTCAGCCTATGATGTCTGGTAAGAGCTATAGCTGCACAGCCTGTGGTCACAAGTCTCGCTTTAGTAAGGACCGCACGTACATGGACGATGGTTTTGACTATCTATGTAAAGGTATGTAGTATAAAAGGATACCAGCATATCAATGAAATTGTTATATTCACAGAAAGAAAAAAAATACTTAACAAATCTCAGAAATCTTGAGGAAAGGATACAAAAAGACATGACGTCATTTCAATGAGAATTAATACGAGGGTCATTATTGTATGAAGTATGGTTATCTTCTGGATTGGTATTCATCACCACGGTAATTAACAATCTTGGATTTTTCCTAATACTTATCAGGTTTATATAATCACTGATCGAGTAAAATGATATATGAAGAGCCGGTCCTTGCCTAGTATAAGTCTCTGCCAGTACTACAGTGATTGTAATGTTTGTAACAATGAATGTTTATGTTTTTCAGTGGTACTTATGGGAGACTCCGGCGTAGGGAAAAGTAACCTTTTGTCCAGATTGACTAGGAACGTGTTCAACTTAGATAGTAAAAATACAATTGGCGTGGAGGTTGCTACAAGGTAAAGGATACTTATCGCAACTTTTATGTTACATTTATTACTATTTACAAGTTAATATTCACACGTATATTTATAGAAGGTATATGCTTTATACTATTTATCATTATGTATAGCTTTACTATGTATGCTAACTAGACGTTATATATTATATTTATTATGATACATAACACTACCATGTATATATCTAGACGTTATATATTATATCTTTTATTATGTTTTACACTACCACGTTTAAATAAAGGCGTTATATATTATATTTATCATTATATATAACACTACCACGTATATATCTAGACGTTTTATATTATATTTATTATTATATACAACACTACCACATATATATATCTTAAAGTTATATATTATATTTATTATGATGCATAACACTACCATGTATATATCTTGAAGTTTTATCTTATATTTATCATTATATATAACACTACCACGTATATATGTAGACGTTATATATTATATCTTTTATTATGTTTTACACTACCACGTATATATCTAGACGTTTTGTATTATATTTATTATGTTACATAACACTACCATGTAGATATCTAGACGTTATATATTATATTTATTATGATACATAACACTACCATGTAGATATCTAGACGTTATATATTATATCTTTTATTATGTTTTACACTACCACGTTTAAATAAAGACGTTATATATTATATTTATCATTATATATAACACTACCACGTATATATCTAGACGTTTTATATTATATTTATTATTATATACAACACTACCACATATATATATCTTGAAGTTATATCTTATATTTATCATTATATATAACACTACCACGTATATATGTAGACGTTATATATTATATTTATTGTTATATATAACACTACCATGGATATATATAGACGTTATATATTATATCTATTATTATGTTTTACACTACCACGTATAAATAAAAACGTTATATATTATATTTATCATTATATATAACACTACCACGTATATATCTATATCTTGAAGTTATATATTATATTTATTATTATATATAACACTACCATGTATATACCTAGACGTTATATATTATATTTATTATTATATATAACACTTCCATGTATATAACCTTATATTTATTATTATATATAACGCTACCACGTATATATCTAGACGTTATATATTATATTTATTATTGTTTTACACTACCACGTTTAAATTAAGACGTTATATATTATATTTATCATTATATATAACACTACCACGTATATATGTAGACGTTATATATTATATTGTTATATATAACACTACCATGTATATATCTTGAAGTTATATATTATATTTATTATCATATATAACACTACCCTGTATATATCTAGAAGTGACATATTTTATTTCATATTATATACAACACTACAAGGTTTATATAGATATCTAGACGTTATATATTATATTTATTATTATGAACTACACTATCCCGGAAATACAACTATTTAAAACGAAATTTTCTTCTAATTGCAGAAATACACACGTGGACGGAAAGACGATGAAAGCACAGATCTGGGACACAGCTGGTCAAGAGCGATTTCGAGCCATCACTAGCGCGTAAGTAAGGCTTATAAGGTTGTAACCAAACCCTGTACAATTCGCATGCGTCTGTATTAGATGCTTGTGTACAGAACCATATTTTTCGAGACAACCATCATTTTGTAGTTGTCCGCTGGGACACAAATTCGCTCTTCTAATAACATGATTTTCACACCTACCTGTCAGCATGGGAGAGATACAAGTAGACATTGGTACCAGCGATTCATGGACATGGGTGAAACCATCAACTGCTTTTGAAGGTGTTACTGCAATATGAATAACATAATCCCATATTATTTATCATTTAATACAAACGGGCTGTGCATTTCGAAGATATCCCAGTATAGAATTGCAAAGCCTAAACTCATACCAATTACCTGGGGCTGTTACCTTTTTTGGCATATTCCTCATTGTCATCGCTAAGGAATACTTTCCTATTTACAGGTACTATCGAGGAGCTGTTGGCGCGTTACTAGTCTATGATATAGCCCACCGCCAGACATTTGAGAATGTGGAGCGTTGGCTGAAGGAACTGCGGGACCATGCTGATAATAACATTGTCATCATGCTGGTGGGCAACAAGAGTGACTTACGTCATCTACGAGCTGTGCCTACAGACGAGGCCAAGGCCTTTGCAGGTAATGGCCAATTAAATTTAATTGTCAGAAATGAAACTTTGAAACTGTGTTCCTTACGTTGTAGTTGAAATTAGGCTAATTCGCCGTTGGTCCATTGGGAATTGGACTATGATTATTCTGCATTATAAATAATTCTTGTTTTCAATAAGCATGAAAAAATAAAGTTAAACCTTTATTCCGACGCTATTGAGCTGGTATTTATCACAGGGACCTGATAATTGGTTACAGCTATATTTGGACCTTAACTACAGTGTTTAGAGTAATTTTACATGTTTTAGGGGTTTAGATCGACTGTCGGCAAAAATGACACCCCCAATGATGGACCTGATGTCAACCTGATTGCTAGTTCATCTGTCAATATTATATTATATTGTTTCAACTGTTTTGTTTCACTTGCAGAGAAGAATAACATGTCTTTCATAGAAACATCAGCCCTGGATTCTACCAATGTGGAAACAGCATTTCAAAATATATTAACAGGTATTTCGATTTTCACCCGTTTTGTACTTATTTCCTTTTAATGTCAAAATATACCTTTTTAAGCTTTGTATTTTTTTTTAAATGACAAGTGATGCTGTGTTCCAACACCTCAATTGTAATACGTTGTAAATAAAAGTCGTATACTTGTGTGCTTTGTATATTTAAGGTTTTGAGAAAAGTTTCACAGCTGATATAAAAAAAAAAAATCCATAGCAAATATCTAAAATATTTCTTAGGAAATTGTGTTATTATGATTGTTTTATATCTCTTCTACTTTTTTGTATATATGAACTGAATGCTTTAGCAAAAATATCACAGATTACATATATAAACAAAAGTACATACATGTAGAAATGATGGTATTTATGACATTAATATGTTCTTTCTTCTTTTTACTTTGACAGAGATTTACAAAATAGTATCTATGAAACAGATACGGGACAGTAACGACGACGATAACTCGCCCAGTAGCAATGTACAAACAATACAGGTGGCGCCTACAGACAATTCTATGCCTCGCCCAAAAAAGTGTTGTAATGGCTGAGACTGCCCCTTCACATTTCGTGGTTTAACCTAACACTTTCATCACTGAAGACCATAATGGACCCAACCAGATCAAAGCCTGGAAGTGTTTACTAAAGTTACATAGGGGTGAGAGGGTTAACTTTCCGGTTGCGACGTACAGCAGAGGATTCAATTCCATGTACGATATCGGACGGAGACGCAGTGTCATTCTGGAAAACTTTCCGATGAGACAGAACAGTTTTCAGTGATACACAATTTCTGTCAAGAAACAATATTTCTGTGAAATATGACAGATGCAGCAATATGGATGGAATGTAATATGACTTTTACAAACAAGTTACATAGATCTGTTTAATTGTTTCTAATCACTGAATCAGTGAATGCAAGCATTATATTTATTGAAGTCATCAAAGTTTTAGTTTTTTCTCAGAGTGAGCGTAAAGGACAACTCTGAAAGTGGAATTTTCATTTGCTTCAGATGTATAACGGAAACAAAAACATAATGTATTCCTCTCACTTTTAGCTGATAATGTATTGAAGTCCATGTTCCAATTACTGTTATACGAGTTTAAATAGTCCTCGTGAATTGTCTGTACCCATACGAGGACAGGATGTGATTAAATTTACCGAACGGTTCATTGTATAACAATGAGAAACTATTAAAAATATATTTTCATGAGTTTTTGTGAGTCCAGTATTTATGTATGTACCAATTTCTAAAATGTCATTTTATGTTTCTGTCATGAAATATTATGTAACCGATATCCGTTCATATGTCGCTCAATGATTTCACCTCTCTAGCGCTTTCATGTCGCTCGTTGGTGTCACCTCTTTAGCACTTAAATGTCGCTCGTTGGTGTCACTTCTCTAGCACTTAAATGTCTCTCGTTGATGTCACCTCTCTAGCACTTAAATGTCGCTCGTTGGTGTCATCTCTCTAGCATTTAAATATCGCTCGTTGGTGTCACCTCTTTAGCACTTAAATGTCGCTCGTTGGTGTCACCCTCTAGCGCTTAAATGTCGCTCATTGATGTCACCTCTCTAGCACTTAAATGTCGCTCGTTGGTGTCACCTCTCTAGCGCTTTCATGTCGCTCATCGATATCATCTCTCTAGCGCTTTAATGTCACTCGTTGGTGTCATCTCTCTAGCGCTTTAATGTCGCTCGTTGATGTCTCCTCTCTGACGCTTTAATGTCGCTCGTTGTAGTCACCTCTCTAGCGCTTTACTATCGCTCGTTGATGTCACCTCTTAAGCGCTTTCGTGTCGCTCATTGATGTCACCTCTCAAGCGCTTTCGTGTTGCTCATTGATGTCAACTCTCTAGCACTTTTATGTCGCTCGTTGATGTCACCTCTCTAGCGCTTTCATGTCGCTCATCGATGTCACCTCTCTAGCGCTTTCATGTCGCTCATCGATGTCACCTCTTTAGCACTTTCATGTCGCTCGTTGATGTCACCACTCTAGCGCTTTAATATCGCTCGTTGGTGTCTCCTCTTTAGCACGTTCATGTCGCTCATCGGTGTCACCACTCTAGCGCTTTCATGTTGCTCACTGATGTCACCTCTCTAGCGCTTTAATGTCGCTCGTTGGTGTCTCCTCTTTAGCACTTTCGTGTCGCTTGTTGGTGTCACCACTCTAGCGCTTTCATGTCGCTCGTTGGTGTCTCCTCTCTAGCACTTTAATGTCGCTCGTTGGTGTCTCCTCTTTAGCACTTTCGTGTCGCTTGTTGGTGTGTCCTCTTTAGCACTTTCATGTCGCTCATCGTTGTCACCACTCTAGCGCTTTCATGTCGCTCGTTGATGTCACCACTCTAGCGCTTTAATATCGCTCGTTGGTGTCTCCTCTTTAGCACTTTCATGTCGCTCATCGGTGTCACCACTCTAGCGCTTTCATGTTGCTCACTGATGTCACCTCTCTAGCGCTTTAATATCGCTCGTTGATGTCAACTCTCTAGCGCTTTCGTGTCGCTCATTGATGTCACCTCTCAAGCGCTTTCGTGTTGCTGATTGATGTCAACTCTCTAGCACTGATACCAACGAGCGACATGTAAGTGCTAGAGAGGTGACACCAACGAGCGACATTTAAGTGCTTGAGAGGTGAAACCAACGAGCGACATTAAAGTGCTAGAGAGTTGACATCAATCAGCAACACGAAAGCGCTTGAGAGGTGACATCAATGATTGACACGAAAGCGCTAGAGTGGTGACATCAACGAGCGACAAGTAAGTGCTAGAGAGGTGACACCAACTAGCAACATTTAAGTGCTAAAGAGGTGACACCAACGAGCGATATTAAAGCGTTAGAGAGGTGACAGCAACGAGCACCATGAAAGTGCTAGAGAGGTGACACCGATGAGCGACAAAGTGCTAGAGAGGACACATCAAGGAGCGACATTAAAGTGCTAGAGATGAGACATCAACGAGCAATATTTAGGGCCTAGAAAGGTGACATCGATTAGCGACATTCAAGTGCTAGAGAGGCAACACCATCGAACGACATTAAAGCGCTAGAGAGGTGACATCAACGAGCGACATGTAAGTGCTAGAGAGGAGACATCAACGAGCGACATGTAAGTGCTAGAGAGGAGACATCAACGAGCGACATATAAGTGCTAGAGAGGTGACACCAACGAGCGACATGTAAGTGCTAGAGAGGAGACATCAACGAGCGACATGTAAGTGCTAGAGAGGAGACATCAACGAGCGACATTTAAGTGCTTGAGAGGAGACATCAACGAGCGACATTTAAGTGCTAGAGAGGTGACACCAACGAGCGACATTTAAGTGCTAGAGAGGTGACACAAACGAGCGACATTTAACTGCTAGAGAGGTGACACAAACGAGCGACATTAAAGCGCTAGAGAGGTAACATCAACGTGCGACATTTAAGTGCTAGAGAGGAGACATCAACGAGCAAAATTTAAGTGCTAGAGAGGTGACACCAACGAGCGACATTTAAGTGCTAGAGAGGTGACACCAACGAGCGACTTGTAAGTGCTAGAGAGGTGACACCAACGAGCGACACGTAAGTGCTAGAGAGGTGACACCAACGAGCGACATTTAAGTGCTAGAGAGGTGACACCAACGAGCGACATTTAAGTGCTAGAGAGGTGACACCAACGAGCGACATTTAAGTGCTAGAGAGGTGACACCAACGAGCGACATTTAAGTGCTAGAGAGGTGACACCAACGAGCGACATTTAAGTGCTAGAGAGGTGACACCAACGAGCGACATTTAAGTGCTAGAGAGGTGACACCAACGAGCGACATTTAAGTGCTAGAGAGGTGACACCAACGAGCGACATTTAAGTGCTAGAGAGGTGACACCAACGATCGACATTTAAGTGCTAGAGAGGACACATCAACGAGTGACATTTAAGTGCTAGAGAGGTGACATCAATTTCATATGAAGTTTATGAAACTAGTCACGAATTTTTCACTTTAGCTCGCTAAATTGATATTTTTTAGACTCGTTTCATAAATCTCATATGAAATGGAAACTCATGTAAGATCATATATGTCTTATATTCTCTATCATCAAAGCAGACCAATGAAGACAAATAAAACTTTTTTTTAAATTATAAACTTCTGTTTAAAACAGATATCAAACAAAAGGCCCATGAATCCTATATCGCTCTCATGTTTCTTCTCGTGTCTTAAGTAGACAATCGGTTAAAAAAAAGGCCAAGGAGACCTGACAAGTACAACACTCGTTCAGGACCGTGAGAGGAACTTCTGACATTTTAAATGAATTTAAATTTTAAAAGTTTTAAATGTTTTAAATAAAAAGGAAGAGGTAGAGGAATTGTACCAAAGCAAATCAAAGGCGAAGACGAACATCTTTGATTCAAATGTATCTCCTCCCCACATAAGATAATTTGCATCAGATTATTTTTGTTTGTTTGTTAAAACTCGGTAAAAAAGGTATAAAAGGAATATTCTTAACAATTAACCTCTGCTTCCCTTATTGGACATACCCACTCTCCCCATTTTTAATGTTACAGAAAAAAATGATTTGATTTAAATCCCTTCTTCTGTACCAAGGATCAATCCCTTAATACTACCGTTAACTACTATTTCCCACATTTAAAATGTGTGTATCGCCATGATGATTTGCCATATTGCTCATCTTTCCTTTGTGGCATCTTCAGAGCTACATCATGATCACCCAGCTGTCCCACGTGTAATATAATATAGACACTGTACAAGGACACCACTGTAGCAATGGAATACACTTTATTACAGCTCTCATCAACATCAATAATATCACAGTGAGGTCATGATCAATAACAATAACATGAAAGGTACCCCGGCCATATATTGACAGCTGTATTATAAGTCTGGAAGGATCAAAACAAAAGTATACATAACACAGAGCGTGCGAGTCAGTAAAATAAGGTAGTTAATGCAAAAAACACTGCTGGTAATGCAAATTGCAGATTTAATGCCAAATTCAAGAAAAAATTGATTTAAAACAAAATGAAGATATCAATGTTTGTCTTTTTTAAAAGGTCAATCCTAATAATGTATTAATAATTTTAATTAAATTTGGCACTTTTCAGACTACAGAGATTTAAATAAAAATCAAGCAAAATACATAATGTACATTAAACATTTGAAATTATGCAAATGACAAGAGGCCCATAGGGCCTGTATCGCTCACCTGGATACCTAAGCAATCATGGTAAAATGTTCTCTAAATGAGATCCAAGGGAATATGCCAGACCCAAAGGCCAATCCTTGTAGCATATCTGTATTAGATTTTTCATGCCCAGTAATTTTATGTAGGGTTATGGGGACGGGATCACAACTGTTTCCAAGCTGTGACTCAGAAACTAGGTCCCTAGGGTTGTAGCCAGACCCTAGGATCAATTCTAATATCATGACTGCATTTGTCTCTTTTTGCCCTCAACTGTTTCAAAGTTATGACCCAGGGGTTAAGTCTGCAAGGGTGGGGCAGACCCCGGGGTCAATGCTAATATCATGACTGCATTCGTCTCTTTATGCCCAACAATTGTATATATAGTTTTGGGGTGGGGATTTTAACCATTTCGAAGTTATAACCCAGGGGTTAAGTCTCCAAGGGTGGGGCAGTCCCCAAGGCCATCCTGGAAGCATATGTGCATTCATCTCTTTATACTCAGCAATTGTATATATGGTTATAGGGTGGGGCTCTCAACTGTTTCCAAGCTGTGACTAAGAAACTAGGTTCCTAGGGGTTCGGTCAGACCCCAGGGTCTATTCTGATATCATGACTGCATTCGTCTCCTTATGCCCAGCATTTGTATATATAGTTTTGGGGTGGGGATCTCAACCGTTTTAAAGTTATGGCCCAGGGACTATGTATCCAAGGGTTGGGCCAGACCCTTAAGGGCCATCCTGGAAGCAAATGTGCATTCTTCTCTTTATAGTCAGCAATTGTATATATGGTTATATGGTGGGGATCTCAACCATTTAAGTAATAAAAAAAAAATTGGCCCCAACCCTTAGCCCGGGGATCAGCCCCACCATTTGTTCAATTTTGAATCCCTGCCTCCCATGAATGCTTCCGACCAAATATGATCGATATCCATGGCATAGTTCTATAGAAGAAGTCGTTTATAGCAATATAGCAAAATTGTCCCCTTTTGGCCCACCTTCAGCCCCCTGGGGGGTCAGCCCCACCATTTGTACAATTTTGAATCTCCACCACCTAGGGATGCTTCCAGGCAAATATGGTTGATATCCATCTTTTAGTTCCAGAGAAGAAGTCGCTTAAAGCAATATAGCCAAATTGCCCCCTTTTTGCCCCGCCCCTCAGCCCCACCATTTGTACAATTTTGAATCCCCACCACCACCTAGGGATGCTTCCAGTCAAATTGAGTTAAATTCCAATCAGTGGTTAGGAAGAAGAAGTCGTTTAAAGAAATTGTTGACGGACGACGGACGCCACGGTTTGGCATAAGCTCACCTTGATCCTTCGGACCCGGTGAGATAATAAAAATCATAATTCATGCATGGAAAACATCTCACTATGCCCTTATACATTTCGACCAAGCTGGACATTAACTCGGCGGAAGAAGACATATCGACAAATGATGACTACGATCACTACCAGGAAGAAGTTCGCCGTCATGGCCCGAATTCGGACACTGGTAGGTAACAAGCTTTGTGAGGATTCAGACTTGAAAGATTCCACGCGAGGCGACACAAATACACTGCCCACAAACTCGACAATGGCCTGGTCGAGGACCTGGGACACAGAACCGACCACTCTGACCACGTGAGAGATAGCTAAGAGTCCAGACACGGCCAGGAGTGCAATAAACACCAGCCCCGTCACTATCAAGGCCGTGGACAGCGGGAGGGAGACCAGCTCCACACTGAACCTGTATACTGTGTTACACACCATTACCGCAATAAATACAACACTTTGCAAAACGTAGGGTAGGTTCACTCCCATCCTGTTATACAGGTTTCTGGCTCGGTCGAATGGCTGCCACGGATCCTGACCTAATCTGTCCATATTAGGTAGTCGTAAGGTAGCTGGGTTTAACTGCGGGAGTTTATGATACGAGTCCTTACGGAATTTGTTCTCCATGACCTGCCGTTTCTTATAGAGTGCAGAATACCAGGTCTTCAGGTCTCCGGCAAGGTCTTCAACAGAACAAGTTCATTAATGCATGTTGATATATAACACAGCTCTGACATGATACACCAGCGGCGGTATGGTAGGGTATTATATGTTCATTGGTGATGTATCAATAATCTATAGATATTAGTATTCCTTATCGATATTACAGCGTGTCTGATTGGTTTAAACACATCACATGACAGGATTATAAAACATTGAGTCTCCCTCAAGGCATCCATTTACCCTGTTGAGTATCCCTCTCGGAACACCTCGCACATTATCGGACGAGTTGTCTCTCTTTGTTAGACTCTCAAATGCCCGATGTGTTCCGGACGACACCACAAACATCAAATATGGTTGTGAACGGGAGATTCCACCTCCCAACAACTGAAGAACTTGAAGGGATATTATTGTTGTTTAATTTGATGTAAAATCAAAACACTGACAGTGATAGGTATTTATAGTATATATATGCTACCAGACCTAATGAAATAAGGGCGAAAGGTGACATTACAGGGGCTCGTGACATTGCCTAATGTTGGTGTATTTTTGTCATATGTATATAACACAGACTGATTGACTCCACAGATGGGATTTCGGAATAATAAAACAGTTATTGCCCTGATGTAAGGGAGACCTGAAGAGTTGTTCCCCCTCGATAAATCATGTTTCCCGAGGGCGAATTTGATGCCAGAACAAAGGCTTTCTACTTCATTATCCCCAAAAGTCTTATGTTTACATAACAATAGACTGTTATTCTCCCACATTCTACGTTGGATTACAGTCAAAACTGACAATGACTTCCAGATGTTAAAGACTGTTTTAAGTATGGCATGAATTAACCAAAAAGATGCAGAGAGAAAAACTTTTGGAAAAGTTTTAAATTCATGAAGATGTCTCCTAAAGAATTGATGTAATAATTGATTTCTCGCAAAATAAAAATTAATTCATTGTATGCTGAAACTTTTTGCTAAACATGGGACACAATTAGAAACCACTTTCCAAGAATACATGTTTTTCCTGCATGGACACAAAAAAAAAGTCAAATTTAACCTTCACCAAGACACTTTGAGACAACCCTATTTACTCCCCAATGATATTTCGAGATAACCCTTTTTAATCCCGAATGATATTTTGAGATAACCCTATTTACTCCCCAATGATATTTAGAGATAACCCTATTTACTCCCCAATGATATTTTGAGACAACCCTATTTACTCCCCAATGATATTTTGAGACAACCCCATTTACTCCCCAATGATATTTTGAGATAACCCTATTTACTGCCCAAATGATATCTTGAGAAAACCCCACTATACTCACCATCTTCACCATGACACTTGGAGATGACTCGCCTACACAGAGGACAAGGTGTGTTGACTGGTGTGGCTCGGGCCAAGCGCCGCAGACACGGGTCACAGAAAACATGGTCACAGGGACTTGTTCTCATTGGATAACAGTAGAGGTCAAGACACACTGGACAGGTGTGTTCCTCAGGATAAACTGGGTCAACATCATTATTCTAAAAATAGATTAAATTGAAAATTATTTCAAACGTGTTTGTTATCAAGTGTGTATAATTAAGGGTGCTAAGTCACATGACTAATACATCAACATGTGTGTATGTCAGAGTAACATTTGTGTTCTGTTTTGTGATTGGGCAGTGCATCAAACAGCATCCCTTTCCATCATATCGCTCCCTTGGATGTTACAGCACTTACACAGCACCACCCACCACAGACCATTTTATACCTGGATTATTGGAGTTGCGTGTGAAAGAAAATAATCCTTTGAAAATTCATACTAAAAAGATGTTGTTGGAAACATCAGTTGGAAGACACTCTGTCGTTTATACTTCAGTTTGTTTTACGTCTTATTAACAGCTATGGTCATTTAAGGACGTGCCAGGTTATGATATTTGAACTTGGTCTACATCTTTTGCTTTTATGTTGAGAACTTTACCCAACACGAACATATTGCAGCCTCCCAAAACCCACTCGCATACACTACACGCGTGCATCTAGCACACACGGGAGGCTGTCCTTAAACGACCATAGTTATTGATAGGACGTTAAACAATACTAAACCAAACCAAACCTTACAAACTTTGATGCTAATTAGTATTTATGTAGTGAAAATAAGATTAGAGTATTTCTTTAGAAAAGACAGGTTGTATTTGTTGCTTTTTACTGTTTGATTACCACACCGACCACTTAGTAGGTTCCTCAGTCAGAACATTATTACAGTAACAGCTGATTTGACAACTCTGATAAATACCTGATCATGACCAGCATGTGAAGTGTTGGCCTTTGTTTTCCCCCGTTTACGTCCACTCCTTTGTTTGGAACGTCTCTCAGGCTGTTCAGTGTTACCTGGATGTCCATCATCAGAACCATCCCGGTGTCCTTGGTATACAGGTAAAGCAGTAAGACTCTGACCAGACTCCGAGTAGTCTTCAGTATTTGTAGCTACTCCTTCATCAGACAGCGTCCTTATTTCTACAATGTAAGATTTATTTTTGGTTGAATATCAACACAATGATGTCAAACATGACTATAAATTAGTCATGAACATACCACCTGTTGTCCTATTCTAAGACACATGCAATCATACAGGACTACACAGTAGTCATACAGGACCTAACAGCAGTTATACAGGACCACACACCAGTCATACAGGACCACACACCACTCATATAGGACCACACACCAGTCATACAGGACCACACACCAGTCATACAGGACCACACACCAGTCATACAGGACCACACACCAGTCATACAGGACCAAACGGCAGTTATACAGGACCACACACCAGTCATACAGGACCACACACCACTCATGCAGGACCACACACCAGTCATACAGGACCACACCAGTCATACAGTCCTACCAATTTGCAACCCTTTGAATCCTTTTTGACCTCAGGTTGCTCCACGCTCAATTTGGTTGAAATCCCTCTAAGTTTACCAGTCCATATGGACTCTACTTTGCCTTTTGGACTCTGCTCCTTTGCCCCAATAAAAGAGCAATTCCTTAATAATGTAATAATTAAGCAAACCTGCCTTAGCAAGGTGGTTTTTAAACATTAACCCCTAATTCCATTTTTTTTGACCTGCTCCTTTGTTTCCAGAAAAAAGGGGACGGGGGACACACCTCTCTTTCTCCTTTAGACCAGATGAGCTCATCTTTCTCCTTTATACCAGGTGAGCTCATCTTTCTCCTTTAGACCAGGTGAGCTCATCTTTCTCCTTTATACCAGGTGAGCTCATCTTTCTCCTTTATACCAGGTGAGCTCATCTTTCTCCTTTACACCAGCTGAGCTCATCTTTCTCCTTTAGACCAGGGGAGCTCATCTTTCTCCTTTAGACCAGGGGAGCTCATCTTTCTCCTTTAGACCAGGGGAGCTCATCTTTCTCCTTTAGACCAGGGGAGCTCGTCTTTCTCCTTTAGACCAGGGGAGCTCATCTTTCTCCTTTAGACCAGGTGAGCTCATCCTTCTCCTTTAGACCAGGTGAGCTCGTCTTACTCCTTTAGACCAGGTGAGCTCGTCTTACTCCTTTAGACCAGGTGAGCTCGTCTTTCTCCTTTAGACCAGGGGAGCTCATCTTTCTCCTTTAGACCAGGTGAGCTCCTCTTCCTCCTTTAGACCAGGTGAGCTCATCTTTCTCCTTCAGACCAGTAGAGCTCATCTTTCTCCTTTAGACCAGTTGAGCTCATCTTTCTCCTTTAGACCAGGTGAACTCATCTTTCTCCTTTAGACCAGGTGAGCTCGTATTTCTCCTTTAGACCAGGTGAGCTCATTTTTCTCCTTTAGACCAGGTGAGCTCATCTTTCTCCGGTATACCAGGTGAGCTCGTCTTTCTCCTTTAGACCAGGTGAGCTCGTCTTACTCCTTTAGACCAGGTGAGCTCGTCTTTCGCCTTTAGACCAGGTGAGCTCATCTTTCCCCTTTAGACCAGGTGAGCTCATCTTTCCCCTTTAGACCAGGTGAGCTCGTCTTTCGCCTTTAGACCAGGTGAGCTCATCTTTCTCCGGTATACCAGGTGAGCTCGTCTTTCTCCTTTAGACCAGGGGAGCTCGTCTTTCTCCTTTAGACCAGGTGAGCTCGTATTTCTCCTTTAGACCAGGTGAGCTCATCCTTCTCCTTTAGACCAGGTGAGCTCATCTTTCTCCTTTAGACCAGGTGAACTCATCTTTCTCCTTTAGACCAGTAGAGCTCATCTATCTCCTTTAGAGCAGGTGAATTCATCTTTCTCCTTTAGACCAGGTGAGCTCATCTTTCTCCTTTAGACCAGTAGAGCTCATATATCTCCTTTAGAGCAGGTGAATTCATCTTTCTCCTCTAGACCAGGTGAGCTCATCTTTCTCCTTTAGACCAGGTGAGCTCACTTTCTCCTTTAGACCAGGTGAGCTCGTCTTTCTCCTTTAGACCAGGTGAGCTCGTCTATCTCCTTTAGACCAGGTGAGCTCATCTTTCTCCTTTAGACCAGTAGAGCTCATATATCTCCTTTAGAGCAGGTGAATTCATCTTTCTCCTTTAGACCAGGTGAGCTCATCTTTCTCCTTTAGACCAGTAGAGCTCATCTTTCTCCTTTAGACCAGGTGAGCTCACTTTCTCCTTTAGACCAGGTGAGCTCGTCTTTCTCCTTTATACCAGGTGAGCTCGTCTTTATGATATTGACTAGTAGTATGGGCCTGGACAATACTGTACAGCAGGTTTCCACAGATGGTACATATGTATATGAGGTTTCATTTCAACTTGTCAGTACATGTCCTACAAGATGATAGTTACTTAAAACATTATGAATTCAAGCTTGTCCAGGCCTGTCCTTTACTATTAAAGTATATGAGCCGCCGGCTGGGATTTGGGTCCTTAACTTCTAGCTAATGAAAAGGGAGAAAAACGGGATTTCGACAGACGTCATATTTCTATTCTATTTCTGTTTCGTGCGAAAACGGAAATCTCACTTACTTTACAAGAATATTCAATATAACTTTTATTATTCCCAAAACATATACATATAATGTAACTACTGAAACTAGAAGGCTATCATTTAATTATTTGAAGAATATCATACCCATTAGATATCAATAATTAATCAAATTGACTTAAATATCGAAGCGACATGGATTTCCCGTTTTCTGGTGAGCACCCTTCCGGTAGATTGTTTACATTCGCTACGGAAGATGATAGACACGGTGGCTGCGTTTAAACTTTTGACATGCAGCAGCCTATCTTCCACCCATTTTAAAGTATATGAATTGATGTGATAGTGTGATAGCTGTAGAGCTAGACGATTAGTTCAGTTATTTCTTTCCCGTTTCTTCGGCTAGTTATCGTGCTAAATGTTGGCCAGGTTCAGGCGTGTGGGACAAGGGGGTGCAGGCTAACTTGCACGTCTACATTTATACAGTGTGACTTGCAGTTTCAAAACACAAATAAGTCAATAGACTAGTCATGTTTTCTGTACTTTAATAATATCAATGTGCATTATCTCGAGAATGTAAGGACGCTTTTTTGATGCAGTTCTTCGGATGCATTGGAACACTTAGTACTAATATTAATACCCGGGCTCCTCTGCCCCGATTAAAAAAATATCGTCGTCAGAAAGCTACGTTATCGCATCTAGGGAACACTCAGAAGAAAGAGAAACATGCTGTAAAATATGAGCATGTACAGCAAAGATTTCAAGGTATGTAAACATTAAGAAAAATATATGTATTTTTTTATTGTATATTGAGATAAATGACCAAATGCTTTAAATGAATAGAAAGCGTCTTCAAGTGACAACAAGCGTCGCAATACAAAATCTATAAAAATACCGAATACAATAAGAGACATCAGAAGATTTGTTGTCAATATGACTATAATACACCATGATATCAAATTTCAATTTGATATTTGAAAAATTGACCGAGTTATGATGAATTGAATTTTACGATCACCTGTACAGTTAAAAAAGCGTCACTAGACATTATCTTTAAAAACTCTTACTAAAGTAAGCGACATCAGAGGATATGTTATGAATAAGACTTTTATTGATATATACTCCAAATTTTAGCTAGATATATGAAAAAACGACAGTTATGATGAATTTACTTTTTACGATTGGTGGCGTGGCACACAAGTGTGAATTGAACTCCGCAGATCGTGAAGGTTTTCAGACTTTACCTCTAAGATTAACCTATAAAGTAAGCAACATCAGAAAATATGTTTTTCATATGACTATGAAAACTTATATGCCAAACTTCAGGTCGATATTTGAAAAAATGACATAGAAATGACGAATTGAATTTTTACGATTGGTGCCGTTGCACACATGCATAAAGAAATCTACAGATCGTGAAGCGTCTTCAAACTATATCCCTAAAATTAATCTAGAAAAGTAAGCAACATCAGACGATATGTTATTCATATGACTATAACACACTTTTTTTTTACCAAATATCAGTTTGATATTTTAAAAAATTGACCGAGTTATCGTGAGCTAAATTTTACGATGTACATGTAAGAGTATGAAAATGTACAGCGTATCACACATTTGTGCACACATATACAAGGACTTTGCATTGCTGAACACGCCCATCGCGGATTATATTGCTGTGTAAACACCAGTATAGCATTTTGTTTGTTTTATTATTTGTTGTTTTCCTCGTCAGAGTGGATGATCTTTTTTTCAGTTCCATTCTTTGTAGAAGCTACCAGACCGCTACGGACTCTTTGTCCGTAAAATATGTTCGTGTGACTATAGATATGTAATGTGTTTGAAAACATAAATACTGCGTTTTTAATTGTAGACTTATAAATAAAAATAAGATAAAAAAAAATACTTTCAATAAAGCTAAATGCTTAACACCGTCGGTATTTTCATATTTTTAGCGATTCCTGCGGTATTGTTAACATGTCATTCGTAGAAGTAAAAACAAAAGTCGGTTTTCTAGCACACATGTTTTGGGAACTTTTAACTTTTAGAGCTGTATCAAATGTTGACAATTCCCGCAAGACAACTAAGATTGACATTTTGCGCGTGCGCGGCCAGTTCATAGTCACCGGTAAGAACGACCATCAAAAGTAGTGCGATTGTTGCATGCTGAATCAGCTCGGGAACTCATTTTTCTACGTACACCATCCACGAACTTAGACTTAATCTAATTACTTGGTACATCATAGTATTGGGACTGGTGAATAGTATAAAGTACATAAACCCTGAATACGATCGGGAACCTCATAAGTTTGAAACTTAAGCATGTGATTCATTGATTTGCAATTGTTGTCTTTCAATCTTTTTTGTAAAACATCCCTCGCTTGATCCTTTCTGACCAATATGTCTCTATACGACTCATCAATCTTTAGCGAGATAGTAATGGATTTTATATTAAATATCAATTCAGTAAACTTTTCTTTTGTTATTTTGTCATAGACTATGCATAAACTGACCTTTTTAGTGGCACCATCTTGTTAATATAAAGTAATATAGAGGTCTCATTGTTACCGTAATTGATTATACCATCACATGCACAACAGCATGTCAGTGAAACAATGTTTATACAGCAATATGATCCGGGCTGGTCGTATTCAGCTATAAGGTCGAAGTCCTACGTACATGTAGACATATGTGACACGCCGAGAGCTTCATGCGTGTACTCTTTAAACTTAAATACCCCACGATAACGCGGTAATTTAGGCCCCTGAAATCCATCGTTTCTGGTTGTACAATGTAGATTTTCACGTCCAATAAATGTGTTGAGAATGCATTTTTTTTATAAAACTGTTTTACTTTCCAATATAGCTGTATATTTTATATATTGTGTCGCATAGATGATCACCAAACCTTGTTTGTACCAGGTATAATAAATCGGTTTTTAATGCATATACTTTCTGTTGATATGTATATTAAATGTTCATGTTAGGGGAATTAAAGGTGAAACCTGCACTTGGCGGGGTGGAGACTGATGTGAGACTAGTTATGAGAGGGAAAGCCACTCCTGAAAGTTTTCTAGAAAGTGGTGATAAAGGCCAGGGACCTTCTCTGCCTACACTACACTAGATGTAATTAAGCTCATATTGGTGATCTATGCAAACAATGGAATGATGACATACTGTGTTTAAAATCTACTTTTTAGACTAATAGTGCATTTCAGTGACTATTCAGTCCATTTGTACTGGCCTAAAGACGGTCTTTCTGTGGATGTCAAAGTGTTTACTGGAGGTAGAAGGTGAGGCCAAAATGTGCAGTGATGTGATATGAGTATTGAGATTTTCCTTGGCTAATAAAATGATGGGAAATGAACCGTTATTTATTATCTACAAAAAAAACAGTATTGAAAATAGGAATAACATATTCTGTGCCTTAACTAAAATGCCTGTTTTGTTTTCTGAAAATGATGTTTAACAAATATTTGAGAAAAACAATCACTAAATTAAAACAGTAAGATTTTGAAGTTTTTCATTCAAATGAAAAATGGTGCTGTTGGAACAAGTGACCTCATCAACCTCACATATTTACATTGGGAAAGTCTGAGGCTAAGCATACCACCATTTCCAACTAAAATAGAATAGTCAAATACTTATTACACAGGATAGTACTGTACTGAGTGGTTGGGTGGTGGAGTGGATAGCGCACTTGCCTTTCACCAAGGCGGCCGGGGTCAATTCCCCAACCAGACGTGAACTGATATGGGGTCACCTGCCCGATCACGAGTTTTGACCAAAGTGTCGCAAGAATGTATGTAAACGCTAAAGAGAAATAAATATTGTAATTAATCCGTAACACAGAAAGACACGATTTTCTTCGTTGTATTTTTAGATATAATCTCTTCAATACATTAAAAACTCGTTGAGCTGGGCATGTCTGACATTCAAAGTTGCAACGTAAAAGACAGTGACCACTCTTGCAACGTCAAATCTTGCACCACTTTATTTCATGTATGTCATGGTCATTACAAGTGGTATAGATTTGTAAATACTGATTCAAGTTTTTGTTGTAAACATATTTTTGTCACAGCTATAACCGGAAGAAAACTGTAGAGATGTTAGTCTTCAAAGTTCAAAAGTACAGAAGTATAAATTTGTCTGGGGTGGATGTTGCGGTATCTGTGCTGTAGCATTCAAGCGAGGTGGCTCTATAAATGATACCATTTGAAGCAAGGTCCCGCTACAAAAAGACAACATTACGTATACATTTCCAGCACACACGCAGCCATACACATATGGGGAGATATTAGCCAGGTGGCATATGGCTAGTAGTTAGCGCCTGATAAGTCAGCTCCTGTGAATTCCTCATTAAAAATTGTATTGAATTAATGTACATGTATATACTTATTGTATTAATTGTATATCTATGTAATGTAAAGCGCTTTAGAGTGGCTTATGTTAGCTAGATTGGGCGCTACATCAAATGTTGTATATATGGATTTATACAGATATTCAATGCTCTTCATAAAATAACAACTAAAGGGCAAATTAACTTCCGTGTTTGGAGAATTATTCAACATATTTCATTTGTATAAAACGAATATGTGATAACAACCAACAAACCAAAATGGTGTTTATTTTCACCATGCCTTAAATTGTAATGCTCCTGTCCTCCCCGTAGTGCGAGATTCAGACCCAGCAGGTACAGGAGAGTGTCATGCAGTTTGTCCGAAATATCAGAAGCAAGAATCCCACATCCCCACATTTTCTCTTCATCCTCCACATATATTACATGGGACTGTTGCTTTTCTATCCCAACACCTTTGGCTGCCAAATCCTTCATCTTTTTGTCAAGTTCGCAACGTATCCCTTCAAATTCAGCATCGTCCAACAATGTCACACATTTACCGTTTACACGTAAATAGTCAAAATAGTCAAATAAGGACATTGTCAAAAGAAACATATGCAAAAATTGCTGCAAATTTGACAAAAGGTGTGAAAGATCTTTTATGTAAATCGTCTTATGTCCCGGCTTCTTATTACGTTATTACCAAATCATTGACATTTGGCCTAAACGTGCGGTTAAACCTAGATATTGAGCGTGAACGGAATATTCTGAACAACACAATTAATGTCATTTACAATTTATATGATTATGATCAAAATAGATTCGAGTATGCAGGATTCGTTCCCTCGTGGTTGATGGACTGTCAGTATGTCATTTTCATAAACAGGTTTGGTGTCCATCAGCTTTTCTGCATTTTCTTGTTATGATTAATATTGACCGACCGTATCAGTCATAAACAAGAGGCCAAGGGGCCTTAATAGCTCACCTGGTATTTTATTTTCAATTTTAAACCTGCTGAGTACCATACAGGTTTATCAAAGGAGTACAAGAAACAAAGTTGCAAGAAGAACTACACATAAATATGTTTTGGTGGGAATTAGACACCAAAAAAATGAGTTTCCATGTTATGTCCCAATTGTCCCAAATTTAAACAAAATGAGTTTTTTTCCCCTAAGCATGCTTCAGACCACATTTGGTTTAAATCCCTTCATTTGTATTATAGTAGGAGAAAACAATCCTCTATTTCCCCATCTTCCATTCATAAATATTAAATTCCTTTTGCCCAAAGATTCTCTAGAACAAGTTTAGTTAATATCCCTTCAACGGTACAGAAGGAGAAGGATCTTTAATATTTCCTCTATTTCCCCTTACGGGCACCACCCATCTGCCCCAAATAAGGAGGCCCACACAACCCAGTTTATACAAAATTGAATTTCAGAATTGATTCTTTTGTCTTTCGTCTTTTGTCTTTTGACCCTTTGGGCCAGGTGAGTTAAAAATGAAAGAATTAAAATAACATTGTTCTGTTATGTCTTTACACATTGCCAAATATCAAAGGTTTTTGCAAATGAAAAAACTACTTAGTGAATCACAATATTTATTGTTATTCACATAAAAGTCGTGGTTTACATGTTAATAATTAGACTAAAAGGATTTCCCATAACACAGGAGATTCTTCTAGGGCCTAGTATATTTTTTTCAGCTATGGGAGGGGAAACATGTCAAATACCCTTCCCCTCCTCCAGCTCAACGTGCCTCGGACGCTGGACTCTCTGTAAGCATACACTACGAAAATTGATTTGCTACGCCACTGAATAAGATGATTTGGACGAATCACTCTGCAACTTTGGATAAACTACATTAGTTTTTTTTAATGTGACCTTGAAAATAAATAAAGGTCATTCATTTTAACAAACGTGGTCGCCAATCATCCAGCATGCTACTGGCCAATTATCATCACCCTGGGCATTTTGGTTATTCAGAAAAAGTTGTTTAAAGTTTTTGACATATTTGACCCCTGTGACCTTGAAAATAGGTGAAGGTAATTTATTTGAGCAAAATTGGTAGCCCTTCATTCCAGTTTGCTTCTGGCCAAATATCATCACCCTAGGCCTTTTGGTTATTAAGAAGAAGTTGTTCAAATTAAAATATTGACACCGGACGGACGACGCCGCACCACGACATAAGCTCACTTAGGCCAGGTGAGCTAAAAACGAGAAATAGAGAAAGAAAGATGCTCACGTTTGACTCCTGTGACCTTGAAAGAACATAATAGCCCTCAATTCCAGCAAATAATACAGATTAAATATTCTCACAAGCGGGTATGTCTTATTACTGATTATACAGGTATATCTACCCACAGTACAGGTATGTCTTTTTACACAATACACAGGTATATCTACCCACAGTGCAGGTATGTCTTATTACACAATATACAGATATATCTACATACAGTACAGGTATGTCTGGCATAGCCTCGGGTTTTACCAAATTTGAAATCCCTCAGGTAAAATTTCCCTATGTTACACCCTTGCATGTGCATGAAAGAGTGTTATAATCTTTTCACCAAATACCCAGGTGTATCGAACCACAATTACACCTATTTCTTATGACCCAAAACACAGGTATATCTTCCTTAGGAACAGGTATCACATTACTGAATACGCATACATTTTAGTCAATACACACCAGTCATTTAAATGCTACGGTTTATAATTCTTTATTATCACTGCATGTCTGTCGGTAACCACGCTCAACAGGGAAGTTAAACAGGTAGATCTACGCATTGCTGCAGTGATGGGCATATCTGATATTACTAACTAGTCAGCAGCATTGTCAAATTCAGCCGAACTTTTGACTTTAAGTTTTGATCAAACTTTTACAATGTCAGCAGGAAAGTGACAGATTTACCAGCCAAGCTAGAGTGAAGTTCATCATGTGATTGTGAATTCTAGGGCTGGATAAATACGGACAATGTAAGTGAACTTTCTGAAGTGTGGCATGGAAAACTTGGATTCATCATCACAGTAACCCTGTGACATCAGTCATCGTGAGGTAGTTATTCTACAGTGTTTTTACATTGCTATAAGTTTAATAAACATATACTACTGAATGTGACATTTACAAGTCAAGTTTTCTTTCCTTTGCATAACAAACTCTTATTTGTGAGTGTTTACTGATAACAATATCTTTATACAAGAACGACAAACATCTTCAAGTCTTCAACAAATATCAGCTTTCCATCATAATGGCAACCCCTAAAAGCCAATTTCCACTCCGTATTAAAGGTCAAACGACCTGTATTCACCACAAGGGGAGGCAATTGGAGTTTTATTGTGAAAAGTGTCAGGAACCGGTTTGTTCAAAATGCCTTTCTTCTATTCACAAAACTTATACAGTTTGTGAACTAAGTGAAATCATTCCCCAGAAAGAACCAGACATTAAAAACTTTATAGACAGAACAGAAAAAAATGACCTTGTACAAATTGGAAAATACATCACCACTACTGATACGCTCCTTAAAGACAACGCCAGTACTTTTGAGAAGCTGTCACAAAATTTAAAAATGCAAACAGATAAATTAAAACAAGAGCTGGACATGCTTACAGCACAGACACTCTCTCTTTATCACAAAATGGAAGAGGATAATACCAAGCTGATAAAGAAATACAAACAGGACCTCGAGATGTACGAGAAGCAACTCAAACAACAAATTCAAGAATGCAAAGCAGCTCTCCAGCGTGGTTCACACATACAGATTTATGATACATTTTGTGAGATCCATTCTCCTACACACAGTCTCCCTGTAACACCTGTCATGGGTACTGTCAACTTCACTCCAAATGAAAAACCTCAAGATCACTTGAAAAAAGCCTTGGGGAAAGTTACCACATCAGGTCAAGGTCGAACTTTAACTGACCAGGATCGGTCAGTCTCAACATCTGATGATCGGGGACAACCCTCTTCACAACAACAACGGTCCGGAACAAAAGGAAAGAAAGCAGTGACAACATACAAACTACTTCCACAGACCAAGGTAGTGATGGAATGGGAGTCTCCACGTGACATTTATTCTGTATGTCCCACCACTGATGGTCATGTGTGGACCAAGTACGGGTACACGTTAACTCTCCTGGACAGGAATAGTAAAGTAATACAGGAGGTCAAACACAATGTCGGGTTCAATGATATCAGTCTGTCACCCACCACACACACACTGTGGGTCTGTGATGATAAAAATAACATCATGGAGCTGGTATCAGGACGACTGACGCACAGATTCCGTACCAAGGAGGAACCCTGGTGTATATGTGTTACAGCCAGTAACCATGTAATTGTAGGGATGACCGAACACATCTCCAAATTTACTACAGATGGTAAAATGGTGTGTACAACTATGGCTAAAGGGCCTGGGAAACCATTAGTGTGTTCACCACACAGGATCTCAGAGTGTCCTGTCACTCACAATGTGGCAGTCGCTGATTTCAGTCGTGAAAGTGATGGTGGTGATGAAAATCAACATGTTGTTGTGATGGACACTGATTTCATGGAGCTGTTTGTATATAGAGGCGTCATCCCCAGTACATATAGACCAACACCACAAACAGGAGGTGAACCGTTTAACCCCTGGGGTGTGGTGTATGACAGTGTGGGGAACCTGATCATAGGGGACTGTGACAACTACAGGGTCCTACTCATCAGTGGAGGTGGTGAGTTCCTCAGGGTCATACACACAGACACAGGCTATACATGGACTGTAGGTATAGACAGGGAGGATGTCCTGTGGGCAGTGTTTGGGTCATGGCCTGTTAGCACAGTCAAACTACTACAGTACAGCAGTGTGTGACAACTCTAACCAAACAACTAGTAAATCTAGTTACCAGGATAGTGACATGGAAATCAGAGACAAAGGAAACTTATCACGATTACAAATCAACTAACGATGTGTGACATTCACAGGATTATTAGCAAAACGTCTAAGACTACAGATGGTGTGGCATTCACAGGATTATTAATAAAATGCCTAGACTACAGATGGTGTGACATTCAGAGGATTTTAAGTAAAATGTCTAGACTACAGATTGTGAGACATTCACAGGATTATAAGTATAATGTCTAGACTACAGATGGTGTGACATTCACAGGATTATAAGTAAAAGGTCTAGACTACAGGATGCAAACAATTATCGATTAGGCTCCATTTTCCATTGAACAGGTAACAAAACAGTTTTTTGCATTAGCAATCAACAGTTAAAGGTATTGGGACAAACCTAAATAAATGTCTCTCTGAGGCCAAACCAAACATTTTGAGTCATACAATCACTCACATTTTGAGTCATGCAATCACTAACATTTTGAGTCATACAATCACTCACATTTTGAGTCGTACCATCACTCACATTTTGATTCATACAATCACTCACATCTTGAGTCGTACAATCACTCACATTTTGAGTCGTACCATCACTTACATTTTGAGTCGTACCATCACTCACATTTTGAGTTGTACAATCACTCACATTTTGAGTCATACAATCACTCACATCTTGAGTCGTACAATCACTCACATTTTGAGTCGTACCATCACTTACATTTGAGTCATACAATCACTCACATTTTGAGTCGTACCATCACACATATTTTGAGTTGTACAATCACTCACATTTTGAGTCATACAATCACTCACATTTTGAATCGTACCATCACTCACATTTTGAGTCGAACAATCACTCACACTTTGAGTCGTACAATCACTCACACTTTGAGTCATACAATCACTCACATTTTAAGTCATACAATCACTCACATTTTGAATCGTACCATCACTCACATTTTGAGTCGAACAATCACTCACACTTTGAGTCGTACAATCACTCACATTTTGAGTCATACAATCACTCACATTTTGAGTCATACTATCACTCACATTTTGAGTCGTACAATCACTCAAATTTTGATTACATTAATATTGTCATGTACTTCTAGCGTCAATGTGTTTCGCAGTCAAGTTTTATCTTAAAAGACATCATCTTGGTCTCGTTGCTCAGACTTTCATCAGCAACCCTTTCCCTGTCATACGTAGTGCTTGCTATACACGATATTATTTATGAAGCCCTATTTCTATATTCACCATTGATATCACCTCCCATACTCATGAATTTCTCAGTTGATTTCTTATTAATACAGAATTTCCTTGTTCTTAAGTTTGCCAGATGCCAGGGCTCCGGGAAATATGATGTGATGCTGACTTTCAAGCAATTGTACTCATCATATACACAACATCTATGAAATCCAAATGACTAACTCTTAATATACAGTAACATCTCGTTACACTGCTACTGTTTGTCCAGAGAATTGCTGACATTATAAAGAGATTGGCAATAAATTGAAGGAAATTTACAGAATAATTATTAAGGAAAAAAGGAAAAGGGACCTTAACATTTGTTGGCAAGGTGGCAAATAAACGGAGTGGCATTATATCTAGGTTTTACTGTA
Source organism: Mizuhopecten yessoensis (assembly GCF_002113885.1). NCBI lineage: Eukaryota > Metazoa > Mollusca > Bivalvia > Pectinida > Pectinidae > Mizuhopecten > Mizuhopecten yessoensis. The sequence goes on from NW_018408884.1 coordinate 815,754, forward strand.
CATAACTTCTGGAGACAATATATATATATATAATTTCAATTGTTTGGTGGGTTGGAATTAGGGTGGACTTATTTTCTCTATGTTATGCAGCCCAAAAGGTGGTGTGTATTGGTCTGAGAATTGCACATGCAAATTCCTATCGCGTCATTTACAATGTAAGTGACACAGTTAGCGGCAGGCAGACGTGAAATTTAATTTTACTTAAAGAAATCGGGGCTGTTATTTGGTTAAAGTGGAATTCAAATCATCAAATTAATTTTGTATTTGATATCCTGTTATGGGAAATCAGAGATGTGGGGAGTAATCTGGATCAATTTTAAAGTAAATCTAATGATTAAATACAATCCTTTGTTTGTAGGTGCATACGTGCTTTATGTCCATAACACGTATTGTTGTGTTTGAAAATGATTAGTTTGTTTAATAAATCAGTCGCAGTGCCTCTTTGTCAGTGAAATACATTTCTGTATATTGTGTTGTTTATCCTGTTGGATAATTAAATAGAGAAGTATCGAGAGCTGAACCCTAGGATTACAAAGACACAAGGGTTTTGAAGATGCAAGTCACAACGCAGCGAAGCAGACTATCTACAGAAATCCTCTGCATTATGATCATTTATAAACTACCCTGTCATTACACTGAGAAGAAAAAAATGATTGCCAGGAAGTATAATGTACCAGGCTCGGGGAAGATCAGAATATTTGATATGATTAATTCTTGAAATTGGACAACGGATGCGAATTGTCAACAAGAGGCCCAGATGGCCTGTATCGCTCACCTGAATATATTTTAAATAATTGGTATGAAGTAAAGATATAGCACTCCATTGTAGGTGCTGTAAGTACATATATGAAATTTCAGAAAGATCTATCCAGTACTTGAGATATAGCTAGAACATACTTCAAACAAGGCCCCACTCCTATGCCCCTAAGGGGGTCATACCCACCAATTATACAAAATTGAGTCCCCTTGGCCCAAGGTTGCTCCAGACTAAATAAAGATAAAATCCCTTAATCCCGAAGGTCGAAGAAGGATTTTAAAGGTTTTACCTCTATTTCTCCTATTGGGCCCCATCCTTCTGCCCCTTGGGAGACCACACTCACTGCTTATACAAAATTGAGTCCCCCTAAATAATTTGCTATGTTTCCTCTATTGGGCCACGCCCCTGAGGCCCCAGACCCAATATTCATACAAAATTTGTTCCCCTTTACCGAAGGATGCTCCACACCAAATATGGACCAAATCCTTGCATGCCTACAGATGAAGGATTTTAAAGAATCATTTGCTATGTTTCCCCTATTGGGGCCCGCCCCTCGACCCCTGGGGTGCCAGACCCAGTGTATACAAAATTGGTTCCCCTTCACCCAAGGATGCTTCAGACCAAATATGAAACAAACCCTTTCATTCCTACAGAAGAAGGATTTTAAAGAATTTGCTATATTTCCCTTATTGGACCCGCCCCTTAGCCCCCAGGGGGAACAGACACACCATTTATACAAAATTTGCTCCCCTTCCCCAAGGATGCTTAAGACCAATTATGGAACAAATCCTTTCATTCCTACAGAAGAAGAAGGATTTTAAAGAATTTGGTATGTTTCCCCTATCGGGCCCCGCCCCTCAGCCCCCACGGGGAATATACCCACCATTTATACAAAATTGGTTCCCCTTCACTAAAGGATGCTTCAGACCAAATATGGAACAAATCCTTTCCTTCCTACAGAAGAAGAAGGATTTTAAAGAATTTGTTATATTTCCTTTATTGGGCCCCGTCCCTCAGCCCCTAGGGGGAACAAACCCACGGTGTATCCAAATTGGTTCCCCTTCCCCAAAGGATGCTTCTGACTAAATTTGGTCAAAATCTGCTCAGTTAATCATGATTAGTAGCGATCTTTAGGAAAAGAGGACGGACGGACGACGGACGCTGCTGTATGGTATAAGCTCACCAGGGTCCTTCTGACCAGGTGAGCTTAAAATGTTGATTCAACATTGTGTAATGGTCAACTGATTGACAGAACAGTGAACGATGTAGATGAGATTATGTTGGGTAACAATCGTAAAACATATCACAAGACCGACCTAGAAATAGTTCAAGGTCAGTTTGTGAATTGAACAAGAATGCCATGGAATCGAAGTTGGTAGTTACCTGCCCCCCCCCCTGCTAATTTTCAGATTTGTGTCAAAATCAAACTTGAGTGAAAATTGATACAATAGACATGTGTCGATTGTTGCATAAATATCAAAGCATTAGTTCATATGGTATCGCACAAAAGCCATGTAACTTATGAGAAAAAAAAATCAAATTGGCTATTGAGGCCATGTTGATTTCATAACTGGTTCAAAATCAACTTGAGTGGATAATTGATACCATAGTTATGTGTGGAAAATTTTATGAAAACAAAAACAATTCTGCAAAGGTTATTGCATGGAAACCACTTCAAACGGCCACTGGTGGCATTATTGAATTTCAAAATCAATCTATTCTTTTCTAGTTATCAAATAAAAACCACCTCAGGCCATACTGAATGTCAGGTTTGCGTCGCAGACAGACAGACAGCCAGACATTCTTTATTTTTTCTCGTTGTAAAGAATTTACAGCCATGCCAGCGTTTTGTTATCAAGGGTTTAGTCCAAAATAGATCAGAGTACTCAAAGCTCGCAGACAGACAGACGAACATTCTTTATTTTCGCACTGTAAAAAATGACAATTTTCTGTAGGAAATTATTCTTACTTGGTGAGAATTATCATTGGAGGAAGATGGTTTTAAATTGTAAAATTGGGATTCCTACCACAACTCTAGGGGCCAGGACGGGCTCCCAAAGGAAAATTGACTAATATTTCAAAAATCTTCTTCTCCAGACTCAGAGGTACTACAGTCATTTTCAGTGAACGGATAGAAAGATCATCATTATTGAAATTGTAAATTTCAGGACCCCTGAGCCATCTGTCCCCCTTGGGAGGGGATAAAGTTTTCTATAGTTTATATAGGGAAATAACACTTTTGGGTATATGTTATCCAGCAGAAAATTATTCAAACTTGGTCAGAATCATCTTTGGTGGATGAGGGTATTATATTGTAAAATTGGCATTCCTGCCCCATCCCCAGGGGCTAGGGCGGGGCCCCAAAGGGAACATTCACCAATATTTTAAAATTATTATCCTTTGATGACATGACAAGTATTGTATTGTGTTTACATGCTGATTTCCACATCACATCTAAACCATAAACTAAAGCTACCAGTACCTATGATATAACTCAGGTGACCGCTGAGGCCCTTGGGTCTCTTGTTTCACTTAGAAGATTATTTACTTAACACAACATATACAAAATTGGCAATGTTCAGCATCAGACTCGACCAGAAGTCGTTTTAGAGGAATGTGTTTCTTTTGCTGCACAGAATAAAATTACTGAAATTGAATACCTATTCTCAACTTGTATTTGGTCTCTGGTCCGTTATAAAAATTGGCTATCATCTATCACAATTCTACTATGTACATCAGAAGAAACTCGTGGTCGCGTAACGGTACGATAGACTGATTTTGAAGTCGGTTTTCACTCCTTTGTAATCTTCAAAGGACAGGTATCTGTCTAGCGATAGGTCAGGTTTCTTTACCCGAGACCAATCAAATACCGTCAAATTTGCTATGACATATTAAAGGGGCGCAGAGAGCGAAAGTGAGCGTTAACTCGGGAGTATCGAGGATGACCAAACACTTGCTTTTGTGAGCAAATCATTCAACTTTACGTCGATACACTTTTTGTTTAAAATCGGCAAAACTGACATTAAATTTACTCCAGCCCGAGAAAACAACGTCTCTCAATGGTTGACGATTCTACGTAATTTGGTCAATTAAACTGGCTTTAAATATATTTTATTAACCAGAATTGGAAAATAGGATTTGGCACAAGTTATAACAACTTATGAAGCCATCTCCTTACAACAATAATTCAAAAGAATAGATGATGATATAGGCTGTCAATTACAAGTCATAGTAGTATGAAGCGATTTTTAAAGTAACACATACACATACAAAAATTTAAAATTAAGGTCAAGTTCATAATCGAAACATGTTAAAATCTTCCACTGGATCTAATAAAAGTTTGCATTTGTTTGAATACATCACAATTTGTATCCAAAGTCAGATTTTCATTTCCAAACAGTAATAATTTCAACGTTAAATATACATTTAAATGATTTATATGATCAAAAAGTACAGTACGAGCATTTGTATAAGGTTGACATTCAAAGAAGAAGTGATAGGCATTGTCGCAATGGTAGCCACAATTTGTACAATTGGATTCTTGGACCAAGTTTGCACGGTAAAGATCATGTTTGAGAGGACTGCATTCTTGACTTAGTCTGGTATGAAGAATGTTTAGTTTTCTGTCACCACGTAGGTAATGAGGGGGTACTGTATATGGTATGTTGGGGACTAGAGCTGATTTGACAGATGAGAAAGACGTGGATCTAATATGATAGTCTAGAGTATTCCACATTTTAATGAAGAAGGCAAGAACGATAAACTAGTAGTAGAGAGTCTGAAATTGGGAATTTTGTAGTTATCATTATTTCTAAGAGCATGTCGGTTTTCTCCTACCTTAGTGGGACGTCGATTTGTTAGGTAGTTCGAGATTTGATGCCTATCCATTTTGTAGATCAACTGAAGTTTTCGTCTTCTTCTTCTATCCGAAAGTAATTCAGGACCAGTTTCGGTATATAATTATTCATTTCTAGCATATGACGGTAAACCTGTAATTATTCTAGCTACTTCACGTTGAGCCCTCTCTAACTTTTCAGAATCGACCAGAGTACAACCATCCCAAACCTCACATGCATATTCTAAAACTGGTAATATATAAGTTTTGTAAAATTCTTAAGAGAGCATCCCGCTTCAACATATATTTTAGTTTTCGCAAAATTTGTTTTTTTCATTACCGATTTATAGATTTCATTTACATGATCTGACCATTTTGCATCTGAATTGAATGTTACTCCAAGGTGTCTATGCGTACTGTTAAAATTCAAAATATTTCCATCAAAAATCAGTTCAAGATCTTCATCTATATCATTTGAATTTGATATGAAAATAACTTCCGTCTTATTTGGATTGAAAGTGACAAGCCAAGTGTTAGCCCACCTATTCAAAGCTTCCAGGTCCCTATTCAAAACTGTTTGTATATCTAGACAATTAAACACAAACACTTCCTTCTTCCTTAGTCGTGTATTGATTTGGACGTACGTTTTGATGTATCGACGTAGCTAGGGACAGTCGAAGGGATAGATTACCTTATCAAACAAACACCAAACTAACAAACAGGCTGTTTTGTATTGGACGTATTTCATAATCAACAAACAAAAATAAAACAGATCCACACACAAAACAAAACAGAGAGTTTTAGAACAGAGCAGAATAAAAGGTAAAGCGGGTAAAAATGAACTGGCAATTTTGTAAAACGAACAGCTGGTTTTACATAACAGGAAGCCGCAACTATAAACAGGTAACTTTAAAATCAACATGTGATTTTATAAAAGTGTTTACAAAATTATTGTCCGTTAGTTTCATATCAATGTGTGTGACTGGCAATACTATCAAACGTCCGTTTATTTTAAATTATGAAAGTTTGTGTACTTTTCATTTCGTCTATTTATTATATATTATGCCATTTTTGTTATTATGTGTTCGTTTTATAAAATAAATGTTTGTTTAAATATTCGATTGTTTATTACGCCTCTGCGGCTACCCTGATCACACCTTATAGCCACTATAAGCAATATCTATTTTTAACCTGCGATATCGTCTGCTGGATAACCGAACTACTCGGTAGTGATCGAAGCGGACGTTAAACCTATCAATCAAAACCTGTGATAAAATTGAAATGAGTCATTCTGTGTTTATCAACAAATGATGACATGGCTAGGACGAGAGTTTGGTATTACTGTGTGCTTATTTATAAATATAATGCTCACCGTGAGTAACCAATCGATATAAAACAAGGACTGTAGCTCTTCACTGACATTCGCACGCTGTAAAGAGGACAGATACACACCTGTAGCTTAAATTCCTACTACTAATTTAATGAACTGCTTGAAGACTGTACCAAGCCTCGAGATATTTCGAGTCTTATTATAAATTAATATTAATGTTCTTAAAAATCACTAAAACATTTAATATTTAACTTCGTGTATTTATATATAACATTTTAACATCTTGGAAGACCATCTCGTCAGCCTATGATGTCTGGTAAGAGCTCTAGCTGCACGGCCTGTGGTCACAAGTCTCGCGTTAGTAAGGAGCGCACGTACACGGACGATGATTATGACTATCTGTGTAAAGGTATGTAGTATAAAAGGATGCCAGCATGTCAATGAGATTGTTATATTCACAGAAAAAAACCTTAAAAAATCTCAGAAATCTTCAGGAAAGGATACAAAAAGAAATGACGTCATTTCAATGAGAATTAATACGCGGGCCATTATTGTATGAAGTATGGTTATCTCCTGGACTGGTATTCATCACGACAGTAATTAACAATCTAGGATTTTTCCTAATATTTATCTTAGCTTTATATACTGACTGATCGAGTAAAACGATATATTGAAGAGCCGGTCCTTTCCTAGTATAAGTCTCTGTCAGTACTTCAGTAATTGTAATGTTTGTAACAATGAATGTTTATGTTTTTCAGTGGTACTTATGGGAGACACAGGAGTTGGGAAAAGTAACCTGTTGTCCAGATTCACTAGGAACATGTTCAAATTAGACAGTAAATTTACAATTGGCGTGGAGGTTGCTACAAGGTAAAGTATACTTATTACAACTTTTATGTTACATTTATTACTATTTACAAGTTAATATTCACACTTCCACGTATATTTCTATAAGGTATATGCTTTATAATATTTATCATTATGTATAGCTTTACTATGTATGCTATCTAGACGTTATATATTATATTTATTATTATACATAACACTACCATGTACATATCTAGACGTTATATCTTATATTTATTATTATATACAACATTACCATGTATATATCTTGAAGTTATATATTATATTTATTATTATATAGAACACTACCACGTATATATATTTTGAAGTTATATATTATATTTATTATTATATACAACACTACCATGTATATATCTTGAAGTTATATATTATATTTATTATTATATACAACACTACCAGGTATATACATTGTATATATAGACGTTATATATTATATTTCATATTATATTTTACATTACCAGGTATATATAGATATCTAGACGTTATATATTATATTTATTAACATATTTAACACTACCATGTGCATGTATGTATCTAGACGTTATATATTATATTTATTATTATGTATTACACTACCCCGTAAATACAACTATTTAAAACGAAGTTTTCTTCTAATTGCAGAAATACACAAGTGGACGGAAAGACGATGAAAGCACAGATCTGGGACACAGCTGGTCAAGAGCGATTTCGAGCCATCACTAGCGCGTAAGTAAGGCTTATAAGGTTGGAACCAATCCCTGTACAATTTGCTTGCGTCTGTAGTAGATACTTGTGTACAGGACCATATTTTTCTAGACAACCATCATTTTGTAGTTGTCCGCTGGGACACAAATTCGCTCTTCTAATAACATGATTTTCACACCTACCTATCAGCATGGGAGAGATACAAGTAGACATTGGTACCAGCGATTCATGGAAATGGGTTAAACCATAAACTGTTTTTGAGGGTGTTACTGCAATATGAATAACATAATCCCATATTATTTATCATTTAATACAAACGAGCTGTGCATTTCGAAGATATGCCAGTATAGTATTGCAAAGCCTAAACTCATACCAATTACCTGGGGCTGTTACCTTTTTGGCATATTCCTCATTATCATCGCTAAGGAATAGTTTCCTCCTTACAGGTACTATCGTGGAGCTGTTGGGGCGTTACTAGTCTATGATATAGGTAAACACCCGACATATGAGAATGTGGAGCGCTGGCTGAAGGAGCTGCGGGACCATGCTGATAATAACATTGTCATCATGCTGGTGGGCAACAAGAGTGACTTACGTCATCTACGAGCTGTGCCTACAGACGAGGCCAAGGCCTTTGCAGGTAATGGCTAATTAAATTTAATTGTCAGAAATGAAACTTTGAATCTGTGTTCATTACGTTATAGTTGGAATTAGGTTAATTCTCCGTTGGTCCATTGGAAGTTGGACTAAGATTATTCTGCATTATAAAAAAAACTTGTTTTCAATAAACATGAAAAAATAAAGTTTAACCTTTATTCCAACGATATTGTGCTGGTATTTATCATAGGGACCTGAGCATTTGTTACAGCTATATTTGGACCTTAACTACTGTGTTTAGAGTAATTTTACATGTTTTAGGGGTTTAGATCGACTGTCGGCAAAAATGACACCCCCAATGATGGACCCGATGTCAACCTGACTGCTAGTTCATCTGTCAATATTAACTGTTATATTGTTTCAACTGTTTTGTTTCACTTGCAGAGAAGAATAACATGTCTTTCATAGAAACATCAGCCCTGGATTCTACCAATGTGGAAACAGCATTTCAAAATATATTAACAGGTATTTCGATTTTCACCCGTTTTGTACTTATTTCCTTTTAATGTCAAAATATACCTTTTTAAGCTTTGTATTTTTTTTTAAATGACAAGTGATGCTGTGTTCCAACACCTCAGTTGTAATACGTTGTAAATAAAAGTTGTATACTTGTGTGCTTTGTATATTTAAGGTTTTGAGAAAAGTTTCACAGCTGGTATAAAAAAAAATCCATAGCAAATATCTAAAATATTTCTAAGGAAATTCTGTTATTATGATGGTTTTATATCTCTTCTATTTTTGTGTATATATGTGCTGAATGCTTTAGCAAAAATATCACAGATTACATATATAAACAAAAGTACATACATGTAGAAATGATGGTATTTATGATATTGATATGTTCTTTCTTCTTTTTCCTTTGACAGAGATTTACAAAATAGTATCTATGAAACAGATACGGGACAGTAACGACGACGATAACTCGCCCAGTAGCAATGTACAAACAATACAGGTGGCGCCTACAGACAATTCTATGCCTCGCCCACAAAAGTGTTGTAATGTCTGAGACTGCCCCTTCACATTTCGTGGTTTAACCTAACACTTTCATCACTGAAGACCATAATGGACTCAACCAGATCAAAGCCTGGAAGTGTTTACTAAAGTTACATAGGGGTGAGAGGGTTAACTTTCCGGTTGCGACGTATTATGTAACCGATATCCGTTCATATGTCGCTCAATGATTTCACCTCTCTAGCGCTTTCATGTCGCTCGTTGGTGTCACCTCTCTAGCACTTAAATGTCGCTCGTTGGTTTCACCTCTCTAGCACTTAAATGTCGCTCGTTGGTGTCACCCTCTAGCGCTTAAATGTCGCTCGTTGATGTCACCTCACTAGCGCTTTCATGTCGCTCGTTGATATCTCCTCTCTGACACTTTAATGTCGCTCGTTGATGTCACCTCTCTAGCACTTTAATGTCGCTCGTTGATGTCACCTCTCAAGCGCTTTAATGTCGCTCATTGATTTCACCTCTCCAGCGCTTTAATGTCGCTCGTTGATGTCAACTCTCTAGCACTTTAATGTCGCTCGTTGGTGTCACCTCTCTAGCACTTTAATGTTGCTCGTTGGTGTCACCTCTCTAGAGTTTTAAAATGTCGCTCATCGATGTCACCGCTCAAGCGCTTTCGTGTCGCTCATTGGTGTCACCTCTCTAACACTTTCGTGTTGCTCATTGATGCCGACTCTCTAGCACTTTAATGTCGCTCGTTGGTGTCACCTCTCTAGCGCTTAAATGTCGCTCTAAGATGTCATCTCTCGAACACCTAAATGTCGCTCGTTGATGTCACCTCTCTAGAGTTTTAAAATGTCGCTCATCGATGTCACCTCTCAAGCGCTTTCGTGTCGCTCATTGATGTCACCTCTCGAGCGCTTTCGTGTTGCTCATTGGTGTCACCTCTCTAGCACTTTAATCCATCTCGGATTTCCATGAAACTGTCCAGAAAATCAGATGAAATACCTAGGAAGCTAGAAGGAGTTGGGGTACTGCACTCTACACCCAAGTTCAGCCTCACTCTAGATAGTAGCCCGAGTTTCCTCTGGCCCCGACACCAGACTTAAGACATTTTGACAGATAGATGTCTGGTCCATCTATCTGTCAAAATGTCTAAGTCTGGTGTCAGGGCCAGAGGAAACTCGTGCTATCCAAATAGGTGCACCCTTCTTGTGCATTCACTTGTGGTCGGATGTACATAGGTTTAGTGTTAATTCTGCTTGAACCGCTCCGCTGTTCAGCATTTTTACCAAAGTCAAGGTCAACATATCTATAAATAGAAGAATTGTGTGTTGTTGTAGTACTTTTAGTTATGATCAAAGTGGCAGGAGCTTTATCACATAATGTACTGTGTTACCCATGTCATATATTTGCGTATTGTAATATGACCTACCAACCCTATGATTGGTTGTAAGTTTCAATTGTGACGTCACGCCTAGGACAAGTACATGGCGTCACAGACTTACGCACTGGAGTCAAAATGGCGGCTTTTTACATTTCAAGGTTGCATGAAAATAGTCGTTTTACACGAATAAATGCCACGAATCTTGATTATGTGATAAAAGATCTTACACTCGTTATAGTTTCATATGAAGTTTATGAAACTAGTCACGAATTTTTCACTTTAGCTTGCTAAATTGATTTTTTTTAGACTCGTTTCATAAATCTCATATGAAATGGAAACTCATATAAGATCATATATGTCTTATATTCTCTATCATCAAAGCAGACCAATGAATTCAAATAAAACTTTTTTTTTAAATTATAAATTTCTGTTTAAAGCAGATATCAAACAAAAGGCCCATGAATCCTGTATCGCTCTCATGTTTCTTCTCGTGTCTGAAGTAGACAATCGGTTACAAAAAAGGCCAGGGAGACCTGACAAGTACAACACTCGTTCAGGACCGTGAGAGTAACTTCTGACATTTTAAATGAATTTAAATTTTAAAAGTTTTAAATGTTTTAAATAAAAAGGAAGAGGTAGAGGAATTGTACCAAAGCAAATCAAAGGCGAAGACGAACATCTTTGATTCAAATGTATCTCCTCCCCACAAAAGATAATTTACATCAGATTATTTTTGTTTGTTTGTTAAAACTCGATAAAAAGGTATAAAAGGAATATTCTTAACAATTAACCTCTGCTTCCCTTATTGGACATACCCACTCTCTCCTGATTTTTAATGTTACAGAAAAAACTGATTTGATTAAAATCCCTTCTTCTGTACTGAGGAGCAATCCCTTAAATACTACCGTTAACTACTATTTCCCACATTTGAAATGTGTGTATCGCCATGTTGATTTGCCATATTGCTAATGTTTCCTTTGTGGCATCTTCAGAGCTACATCATGATCACCCAGCTGTCCCACGTGTAATATAATATAGACACTGAACAAGGACACCACTGTAGCAATGGAATACACTTTATTACAGCTTTCATCAACATAAATAATATCACAGTGAGGTCATGATCAATAACATGAAAGGTATCCAGGCCATATATTGACTGCTGTATTATAAGTTAGGGAGGATCAAAACAAAAGTATACATAACACAGGGCGTGCGAGTCAGTAAAATAAGGTAGTTAATGCAAAAAACACTGCTGGTAATGCAAATTGCAGATTTAATGCCAAATTCAAGAAAAAATTGATTGAAAACAAAATGAAGAAATCAATGTTTGTCTTTTTTAAAAGGTCAATCCTAATAATGTATTAATAATTAAAATTAAATTTGGCACTTTTCAGACTACAGAGATTTAAATAAAAATCAAGCAAAATACATAATGTCCATTAAACATTCGAAATTATGCAAATGACAAGAGGCCCAAAGGGCCTGTATCGCTCACCTGGATACCTAAGCAATCATGGCAAAATTTTCTCTAAATGAGATCCAAGGGAATATGCCAGACCCAAAGGCCAATCCTTGTAGCATATCTGTATTAGATTTTTCGTACCCAGCAATTTTATGTAGGGTTATGGGGACGGGATCACAACTGTTTCCAAGCTGTGACTCGGAAACTAGGTCCCTAGGGTTGTAGCCAGACCCTAGGATCAATTCTAATATCATGACTGCATTTGTCTCTTTTTGCCCAGCATTTGTATATATAGTTTTGGGGTGGGGATCTCAAACGTTTCACAGTTATGATCCAGGGGTTAAGTCTGCAAGGGTGGGGCAGACCCTGGGGTCAATTCTAATATCCTGACTGCATTCGTCTCTTTATGCCCAACAATTGTATATGTAGTTTTGGGGTGGGGATTTCAACCATTTCGAAGTTATGACCCAGGGGTTAAGTCTCCAAGGGTGGGGCAGTCCCCAAGGCCATCCTGGAAGCATATGTGCATTCATATGGTTATAGGGTGGGGCTCTCAACTGTTTCCAAGCTGTGAATAAGAAACTAGGTTCCTAGGGGTTCGGTCAGACCCCAGGGTCTATTCTGATATCATGACTGCATTCGTCTCTTTATGCCCAGCATTTGTATATATAGTTTTGGGGTGGGGGATCTCAACCGTTTTAAAGTTATGGCCTAGGGACTATGTATCCAAGGGTTGGGCCAGACCCTAAAGCCATCCTGGAAGCAAATGTGCATTCTTCTCTCTATACTCAGCAATTGTATATATAGTTATATGGTGGGGATCTCAACCATTTAAGTAATAATTTTGTTTTGGCCCCAACCCTTAGCCCGGGGGGTCAGCCCCACCATTTGTACAATTTTGAATCCCTGCCTCCCATGAATGCTTCCGACCAAATATGATCGATATCCATGGCATAGTTCTATAGAAGAAGTCGTTTATAGCAATATAGCCAAATTGTCCCCTTTTGGCCCCGCCCTCAGCCCCCTGGGGGGTCAGCCCCACCATTTGTACAATTTGGAATCTCCACCACCTAGGGATGCTTCCAGTCAAATATGGTTGATATCCATGTTTTAGTTCCAAAGAAGAAGTCGCTTAAAGCAATATAGCCAAATTGCCCGCTTTTTGCCCCGCCCCTCAGCCCCACCATTTGTACAATTTTGAATCCCCACCACCTAGGGATACTTCCAGTCAAATTTATTTAAATTCCAATCAGTGGTTAAGAAGAAGAAGTCGTTTAAAGAAATTGTTGACGGACGACGGACGCCACGGTTTGGCATAAGCTCACTTTGATCCTTCGGACCCGGTGAGCTAATAAAAATCATAATTCATGCTTGGAAAACATCTCACTATGCCCTTATACATTTCGACCAAACTGGACATTAACTCGGCGGAAGAAGACATATCGACAAATGATGACTACAATCACTACCAGGAAGAAGTTTGCCGTCATGGCCCTAATTCGGACACTGGTAGGTAACAAGCTTTGTGAGGATTCAGACTTGAAAGATTCCACGCGAGGCAACAAAAATACACTGCCCATAAACTCGACAATGGCCTGGCCGAGGACCTGGGACACAGAACCGACCACTCTGACCACGTGAGAGATAGCTAAGAGTCCAGACACGGCCAGGAGTGCAATAAACACCAGCCCCGTCACTACCAAGGCCGTGGACAGCGGGAGGGAGGCCAGCTCCACACTGAATCTGTATACTGTGTTACACACCATTACCGCAATAAATACAACACTATGCAAAACGTAGGGTAGGTTCACTCCCATCCTGTTATACAGGTTTCTGGCTCTGTCGAATGGCTGCCACGGATCCTGACCTAATCTGTCCATATTAGGGAGTCGTAAGGTCGCTGGGTTTAACTGCGGGAGTTTATGATACGAGTCCTTACGGAATTTGTTCTCCATGACCTGCCGTTTCTTATAGAGTGCAGAATACCAGGTCTTCAGGTCTCCGGCAAGGTCTTCAACAGAACAAGTTAAATATCTGGTAACATTCTTATATCAGTAAGATCATTATTGCATGTTGATATATAAACACAACTCTGACAGTGGCGGTATGGTAGGGATTATATGTTCACTGGTGATGTATCAATAATCTATAGATATTATTATTCCTTATAGATTTTACAGCGTGTCTGATTGGTTTAAACACATCACATGACAGGATTATAAAACATTGAGTCTCCCTCACGCGATAAATTTTCCCTGTCGAGTATCCCTTCTCGGAACCCATCGGACGAGTTGTCTCTCTTTGTTAGACTCTCAAATGCCCGATGTGTTCCGGACGACACCACAAACATCAAATATGGCTGCGAACGGGATTCCACCTCCCAACAGCTGAAGAACTTGAAGGGCTATTATTGTTGTTTAATTTGATGTAAAATCAAAACACTGACAGTGATAGGTATTTGTAGTATATATATGCTACCAGACCCAATGAAATAAAGGCGAACAGGTACCACCACAGTGACAACACAGGGGCTCGTTACATTGCCTAATGTTGATGTATTTTTGTCATATGTATATAACACAGACTCCACAGATGGGATTTCGGAATAATAAAACAGTTATTGCCCTGGTGTAAGGTGACCTGAAGAGTTGTTCCCCCTCGATAAATCATGTTTCCCGAGGGCGAATTTGATGCCAGAACAAAGGCTTTCTACTTCATTATCCCCAAAAGTCTTATGTTTACATAACAATAGACGGTTATTCTCCCACATTCTACGTTGGATTACAGTCAAAACTGACAATGACTTACAGATATCAAAGACTTTTTTAAGTATGGCATGAATTAACCAAAAATATGCAGAGAGAAAAACTTTTGCAAAAGTTTTAAATTCATGAAGACATCTCCTAAAGAATCGATGTAATAATTGATCTCTTGCAAAAAAAAATTATAATTCATCGTATGCTGAAACTTTTTGCTAAACATGGGACACAATTAGAAACCACTTTCCAAGAACACAACATGTTTTTCCGGACACAAAAAAACAGTCACCAAGACACTTCGAGACAACCCTATTTACTCCCCAATGATATTTTGAGATAACCCTATTTACTCCCCAATGATATTTTGAGATAACCCTATTTAATCCCAAATGATATCTTGAGACAACCCCACTATACTCACCATCTTCACCATGACACTTTGAGATGACCCTATTTACTCCCCAAATGACATCTTGAGAAAACCCCACTATGCTCACCATCTTCACCATGACACTTGGCGATGACTCGCCTACACAGAGGACAAGGTGTGTTGACTGGTGTGGCTCGGGCCAAGCGCCGCAGACACGGGTCACAGAAAACATGGTCACAGGGACTTGTTCTCATTGGATAACAGTAGAGGTCAAGACACACTGGACAGGTGTGTTCCTCAGGATAAACTGGGTCAACATCATTATTCTAAAAATAGATTAAA
Source organism: Mizuhopecten yessoensis (assembly GCF_002113885.1). Taxonomy (NCBI): domain Eukaryota; kingdom Metazoa; phylum Mollusca; class Bivalvia; order Pectinida; family Pectinidae; genus Mizuhopecten; species Mizuhopecten yessoensis. The sequence goes on from NW_018408884.1 coordinate 831,152, forward strand.
TTGAAAATTATTTCATACGTGTTTGTTATCAAGTGTGTATAATTAAGGGTGCTAAGTCACATGACTAATACATCAACAAGTGTGTATGTCAGATTAACATTTGTGTTCTGCTTTGTGATTGGACAGTGCATCAAACAGCATCCCTTTCCATCATACCACTCCCTTGGATGTTACAGCACCTACACAGCAGCACCCACCACAGACCATTTTATACCTGGATTATTGGAGTTGCGTGTGAAAGAAAATAATCCTTTGAAAATTCATAATAAAAAGAATTTGTTGGAAACACCAGCATGCAGTTGGAAGACTGAGGCATAAGCCACTCTGTCGTTTATACTTTGGTTTGTTGTTCGTCTTAGTAACAGCTATGGTCACTTAAGGAATGCCAGGTTATGATATTTGAACTTAGTCTACATCTTTTGCTTTTATGTTGAGAACTTTACCTAACACGAACATATTGCAGCCTCCCAAAACCCACTCGCATACACTACACGCATGCATCTCGCACACATGGGGTGGCCGTCCTTAAACGACCATAGTTATTGATAGGACGTTAAACAATACTAAACCAAACCAAACCTTACAAACTTTGATGCTAATTAGTATGTAGTGAAAATAAGATTTGAGTATTTCTTTAGAAAAGACAGGTTGTATTTGTTGTTGTTTACTGTTTGGTTACCGCACCGACCACTTAGTAGGTTCCTCAGTCAGAACATTATTACAGTAACAGCTGATTTGACAACTCTGATATATACCTGATCATGATCAGCAGGTGAAGTGTCGGCCTTTGTTATCCCCCGTTTACGTCCACTCCTTTGTTTGGAACGTCTTGGAGCATCAGGATGCCTGTGTTCATCGCCTAGTAAATCTCTGCGACTCAGAGTCAGTCTCTCAGGCTGTTCAGCATTACTGGGACATCCATCATCAGAAACATCCCGGTGTCCTTGGTATACAGGTAAAGCATTAAGACTTGGACCCGACTCTGAGTAGCCTTCAGTATTTGTAGCTACTCCTTCATCAGACAGCGTCCTTATTTCTACAATGTAAGATTTATTTTTGGTTGAATATCAAAACAATGATGTCAAACATGACCATAAATTAGTCATGAAAATGCCACCTGTTGTCCTATTTGCCACACATGCAATCATACAGGACCACATAGCAGTCATACAGGACCAAACGGCAGTCATGTGGGACTAAACGGCAGTCATACAGGACCACACAGCAGTCATGTGAGATGACACGGCAGCCATACAGGACCACACAGCAGTCATGCAGAACCACACAGTGGTCATGGGGGACCACACAGTGGTCATGCTGAACCTAAAGGCAGTCATACAGGACCACACAGCAGTCATACAGGACCACACAGCAGTCATACAGGAACACAGCAGTCATATAGGACCACACAGCAGTCATACAGAACCACACCGCAGTCATACAGGACCACACGGCAGTCATACAGGACCACACAGTAGTCATACAGGAACACACAGCAGTCATACCGAACAACACGGCAGTCATACAGGACCACACAGCAGTCATGCAGGACCACACAGTAGTCATACAGGACCACACAGCAGTCATACAGAACCACACGGCAGTCATACATGACCACACGGCAGTCATACAGGTCCACACGGTGGTCATACAGGACCACAACGTGGTCATACAGGACCACACGGCAGTCATACAGGAACACACGGAGGTCATACAGGACCACAGACCAGTCATAGAGGACCACACAGCAGTCATACAGGACCACACAGCAGTCAAACAGGAACACAGCAGTCATATAGGACCACACAGCAGTCATACAGAACCACACCGCAGTCATACAGAACCACACGGCAGTCATACATGACCACACGGCAGTCATACAGGACCACACGGAGCTCATACAGGACCACACGACGGTCATACAGGACCACACGGCGGTCATACAGGACCACAAGGTGGTCATACAGGACCACACAGCAGTCATACAGAACCACACAGCAGTCATACAGGACCACACAGCCGTCATACAGGACCACACAGCAGTCATACAGGCCCACACAGCAGTCATACAGGAACACAGCAGTCATCTAGGACCACACAGCAGTCATACAGCACCACACGGCAGTCATACAGGACCACACAGCAGTCATGCAGGACCACACAGCAGTCATACAGGACCACACCGCAGTCATACAGGACCACACGGCAGTCATACAGGAACACACGGAGGTCATACAGGACCACAGACCAGTCATACAGGACCAAACAGCAGTCATACAGGACCACACAACAGTCATACAGGACCACCCAGCAGTCATACAGGACCACACGGCAGTCATACAGGACCACACAGCAGTCATACAGGAACACACACAAGTCATACAAGAACACACAGCAGTCATACCGGAACACACAGCAGTCATACAGGAACACACAGCAGTCATACAGCACAACACGGCAGTCATACAGATCTACAGACCAGTCATACAGGACTACACGGCAGCCATACGGGCCCACACAACAGTCATACAGGAACACACAGCAGTCATACAGGAACACACAGCAGTCATACAGAAACACACAACAGTCATACAGGAACACACAGCAGTCATACAGGACCACACGGCAGTCATACAGGAACACACGGAGGTCATACAGGACCACAGACCAGTCATACAGGACCACACAGCAGTCATACAGGACCACACAACAGTCATACAGGACCACCCAGCAGTCATACAGGACCTCACACAAGTCATACAGGACCATACAGCAGTCATACAGGACAACATGGCAGTCATACAGGACCACACGGTGGTCATACAGGACCTCAAGGTGGTCAATCAAGACCACACGGCAGTCATACAGGACCACACGGCGTTCATACAGGACCACACGACGGTCATACAGGACCACACGGCGGTCATACAGGACCACACGGCAGTCATACAGGACCACACGGCAGTCATACAACACCACACAGCAGTCATATAGGACCACACGGCAGTCATACAGGACCAAACGGCAGTCATACAGAACCACACGGCAGTCATACATGACCACACGGCAGTCATACAGGACCACACGGTGGTCATACAGGACCACAACGTGGTCATACAGGACCACACGGCAGTCATACAGAACTACAGACCAGTCATACAGGACCACACAGCAGTCATACAGCACAACATGGTAGTCATACGTATACAGGAACACAAAGCATTCATACAGGACCACACAATAGTCATACATGAACACACAGCAGTCATACAGCACAACACGGCAGTCATACAGGACCACACAGCAGTCATACAGGACCACACAGTAGTCATACAGGAACACACAGCAGTCATACCGGAACACACAGCAGTCATACAGGAACACAAAGCAGTCATACAGGAACACACAGCAGTCATACAGGAACACACCGCAGTCATACAGGACCACACGGCAGTCATACAGGACCACACGGAGGTCATACAGGAACATACAGCAGTCATACAGGACCACATGGCAGTCATACAGGACCACACGGTGGTCATACAGGACCACAAGGCGGTCATACAGGACCACACAGCAGTCATACAGGACCACACGGCGGTCATACAGGACCACACGGCGGTCATACAGGACCACACGGCAGTCATACAGGACCACACGGTGGTCATTGGGGGACAAAGCTAAATGCGTTTGGGTCAGGGGTCTCCATGTTTAATCATGTTATGATCATTTACAGTACTTAAGGACTTAAAGAGCGAATCCTTTATTATGCAATAATTATGCAAACCTGTCATAATCAAGTGTTTTTAAAAATACTAACCCCTACTTCCATATTTAACAGACGACAGACAGACAACACAAGGTGGTACCAGGTCAGCTCATCTTTATCCTTTAGACCAGGTGAGCTCAAAATTAAACCTTAAAGAAAATGTTACCGTGTGATTCTTGCTGTTGATTTCCCGTCTGCTGCGGATTATCTCCCTTTGAACAGTTCTCCTTTACACTTTTCTTTACGTCTTTTCTATTTCCATCGCACTGATCTATTACAAACGTCAGATGAATATCTGATTCTGAAGTGCTCTGTTTTTGTATTTCTTTACCCACAAACGACCTAGTTCTTTCTGGTGAACTATAACTACCATCAACCAGTGACCTCTGTCCACTCTCAACCAGTGACCTCTGTCTTCTATCAAGGTCAGCGGCTCTGAACAACCTTTCAGCACCTGGTGTGAGTGTACTGTCAAATGACCTTGCACCTGTCATTTCAGAACTAGGTAAGAAGGAAGCAGAGTCATTGTCCTGCATTCTGGTGAGGTCCGGGTCAAAGGTCACAGCTGAACTGGTATCAACTGGTACCATTTTAGGGCCAAACGGTATAGAAATATCCAGACTTGAGATCTCTTCAGGTTTACCTGACACATCTCTGTTTTTCTCTGCCTCATTATTTGGGTTAACAGAAATATCTCTAGCAGTGATCTTACTTTGCCTGCGTCTCAAGATTTCCTGTGTGGCAGAGGCTGTACTGACTTGATCAATACGACACTGTAGTATGTGGATAGGTGGCACTGTAAACTTTCCACACGCACATTTCACTGTCTTTGTGAAATCAAATGATCCCAGACGACCTTCACATTTTGGACAGAGTAATTTCCCTTTGGTCCACATGGCCTGAAAAACAAAAAGTATTAATTTTTGCATTAAATTATCCAGTTATGATTGTCTCTGTAAAAAAAAATTATATATATATTTTGTAAATTCAATTTTAAAGTGCATCCAAGTACCTCAAAAACATGCTTAGTAACTAGGGACATCAAACATGAGTACAAGTTACCTAGCTTACTCAGCACTCCTTTCTCATTTCTTTATAATATCTACTCAGCATTTAACCCTTTCACCCCTGTAGACCATAATGGACTCATTCAGATCAATGCATGGTAGAGTCTACTAAAATTACACAGGGGTGAAAGGGTTAATACTTTTTAAGTGCAAACGTGCCGTGCCGTGCACTATTTTTATTATTTTAAATAGTGTTCATGTAACTTAAGTAGATTCTACCATGCATTGATCTGGATGAGTCCATTATGGTCTACAGTGGTGAAAGGGTTAATTAATGGATTATCTCCCTTAGACATCCAATCATCTTATAATACTCCTTCCTCTGCTGTTTGTGATACATGTAGTACAAATGTTTATTGTCTACAGTGTCTAGTTATTTTGAGATATTGACTAGTAGTAGGGGCCTGGACAATACTGTACAGCAGGTTTCCACAGATGATACATATGTATATGAGGTTTCATTTCAATTTGTCCTACAAGATGATAGTTACTTAAAATATTGTGAATTCAAGCATGTCTAGCCAGGTCTGTCCTTTACTATATAAGTATATGTACACTGTACACAAATATTTTTCTCACTGTTTCAATGTTGTTCAGTATCCATTCTGGGGCAGAGTCAACCGTGACATACCACACCGTCTCCATAGAAACATCCTGACAGGAAACAGAAGGCAGTACTGCAGATCCATCTACAGAAAGATACATTACAAACAATTATATATACACAATGTATTATTAATATATAAAGTCTAAAAAAATGTTCATCTTTTTCAAATCTTACTTTTTATTAGAAGTACAAACTTTTGAATAGCATGGGCCTATTGATGATCAATGCCAAATTTACTCGAAATCCCTTCAACAGTTCTTAAAGAGTAGTTTTAAAAAATAAAACTTTTATTTGATTTTTTTGGAGCCCGTTCCTCCTTTGTCAAGTGATGCTCTGGCAAAATTAGGTCAAAACCCCTTCTCTGTAGGGAGAGAGCATCCTCGATATCCAGGGGTTATGCTCACTTACGCTCTCTGCACCCCTTGATTATGTCGTAGCAGAATTGAAGGCATAAAGACAATTGTTTGATTGGTCTCAGGTAAAAATAAACTAACCAATCGCTAGGCTGATACATGTCCTTTGAAGATTACAAAGGGGCAACGCCCAACTTCAAAGTCAGTCAATTTTTACTGTTACGCGACTACAGGATTCTTTTGATGTACATCGAACTAGTCTTCTTGTCTTATCCACAAGGTGGTGCATGCTGAACCTTCAATTTTTCTCTGACATATTCCTTGGGTGCAGAGAGCGTTAGTCAGCATAATCCCTGTATATTGAGGATGGGGAAAGAGGTGTTGTAAGTGGAGAGCACACCCTTCAGTTAAACAATACTGAATTCCATTGGCCTTGGAATGATCTTTGCATACAACTGATGGACATCTAACAATATATATGACATAAGGACATCTGGCTATTTAGTCTGGGCAAACAAAAAGAAACTCTATGCATAAATTGTCCCATGTAGTTTTATTTATAACCGATATATCTAACCAACCATACATTTACAATGCAAACTTAACCTTCAATTTCATTAATGGATCTATCAGCCAAACCTATTTATTAACCCTTACACTGAAGAATCCCTGTAAAGACAGACAGACAGACATTCTTTATTTCCTCGTAGGTCGAGATTATTACAGAACAAAATACATTCAAAATGTACACTTACACTATTGCTTGCATTTCATGAATTGTTTTGTCATTATTCATAAGGCATTTAATAAGTCATCCATTTCATTGAACATTGTTTTCAGCGTTCTTGATGTGTTTATCATCAAATATTCCCAGATATCATCATTAAGACGAATGATGCTTCGATCACCAAGAAGGAAAATACTTGGTTAATTATCATCTAAGTTTGAAAACACAATGTAATCGTTAATGTTTACTGATGTTTTTGGGGTTGAATGTTCTACTATACGTTAACATGTACAAAATGTCTTTACACTACACAAAGTTTACATTATTTATAATTTTAATAAAATACCAAAGGAAAACAAATTAATAAATTAATAAGACATTTCAAATGTATATGTTCCATAATAAGAAAAACTTGATCAGGAAAGTTATTGTCTAAAAATGAATTTTGCAGGAGGGGGTCAGTAAAATGGCTAAGAGATAAGGAGTCTGAATGCCTGCAGTTTCATCATTGTATGTGTTATATTTACATTTCTGTTGTACAGACTCTAAATACTGTCATGTAAGCATAACACCTGAAGAACTTGTATTTGTTAATATCGAAAATGGTTCTAGTAAGTCTTTCAACCAGTTAACATAAGCTCGATCAGACCAATCATTGTGTAACCTCAAATTCAATCTTTGCCAGAAGTTCCCTAATAGTTTCTAAGTGACCCTAAATATATAATTTATCTTAATTACCAGATTTTTAAACTGACTTATTTCTCTTACCAGATAAAGTATTCTGTTGTCCATGTACTGTCACTACACATTGAGAATCAAACACGCGCTCCCTGCACTTTCGGCATCGATACAAGCGGGTTGCAGCAGCCATGTATGGAACTTCAGACCTAAAAACGTTTATTTTATAATGTAAAACATGTAGATAATAAAAAAACACAGCTTAGAGATTAGGCAGAACATGAGACTAATAGAATCTCTCACCCGGGCCCTAGGGGGTGAGATTGGGGAATCTCAATCCGAGGGGGAAGATTTTTATGTTGCCAAACATGAGGCTTTGCTGAGTGTTTGGCAACATAAGAATCTTTCCCCCAGGGTTGAGATTCACCTATCTTACCAACAAGGGGGTGAATGATTCTTTTTCTCTTACCCTGTTCTCCCAATGTGTATCATATACATTTTTGTACACAATGTAATGATAACGTTACATGCTAAACTTAGGGTTGACGCTGATGGATTGTTGACGTGACGTCATTGTATTGTTGAAGTGACGTCATACCATTGTTATGAATAGGGGAATCCCCCCCTGTCTCAACCCTAGGGTAAGACAAGGAAATCTCACACCAGTAAAAGTGTGGATACACCTGTCCAGGGTAAGAGAACATGTCATTACTAACTTTAAATCCAGAGATTTATATTGATTTAGATCGTTATCAATCTCTGAATTAGATAGCTATAGAGTTCTCACAGAATTACACACCAACAGGTACTTCAGGTTAGACTTTATTATCTGGAACTCTTGACTGGTTCTGGAGGTAGACACATGGACTAAACTAGCACGCTGGCAACAGCATCTCAGCAAATCAATTGAAGTGGGCAAACCACAGCATCAACTTTAAACTGACCCAGAGTTTCTACATTCCTGACCATTAACTTGAATAATAACGACCCTGACTTCAAGGAGACAACCAGAACTCCTACATTTACTAGTGTGATGATGGGAAGGAAGAAGTGAAATGAATATTTGAGTTCGTGACCCGGGGCCCGTGACTGTCTAGCTGGAGGCTCAACAGATGAGCTGAAGGTAAATTCCCTTTAGACGATCTAATAATGTGATTTGGACTCTATTTCAATTACTCATTCTTTACAAATTAAGTATTTTAACATATAGTCTTTATTCACAGGTACTAGCCTCGTCTGTCAATACACCCATAATATAATATTACAGTTGTGTAATAGGACGGATTTAACAACGTCCAATTTACTTAATGTTCGTGGACCTGAGGTTCCGTGTTGACTGACTGTACCCTGAAAATATGACTAGAACTCCAAAATATTAACCAATATCAATTTATTAACAGACAACAAATAGAACAATTACATTACATGGCTAGAGTAGCAAATACTTACAGCTATATTTGAGAAAACGTATGCTGCTGCAGTAGTCTACATAGAATTAAAACCTCCCAACCGTCCCACTGTGCTAAATATTCCCAAATTACAGATTCATAAATAGGAGTGTTATAGGGCTACGGGGCCATATGTCTAAATACCTACACATGCTGAACAGCAGAGGCGACCCGGCAGACAACTTGTTGTCTCTGTGCCAGAGTCAGTTGAACTGGGAAATGCACGTGCTTTTATAGGCAAAATACATAACCCGAGCGATTACCGGCTCCACTAAGGTTAGAGCCACACGTTATCACCTAAAACGAAAGTGGTCCAAGACCTGTACTCGTATGTAAACAGAAGGGGTACAGTCTCCAAAACCAGACATAATAAATAATAAGTAGTAATGACGATAAAATCCCTTAATCCCGATGGTCAAAGAAGGATTTTAAAGGTTTTACCTCTATTTCTCCTATTGGGCCCAACCCTTCTGCTCCCTGGAAGACCACACCCACTGCTTATACAAAATTGAGTCCCCTTGGCCCAAGGATGCTTCATACCAAATTTCGACAAAACCCTGTCATTCCTAAAGAAGAAAACAGATTTTGAAGCTTTACCTCTATTACCCCTATTGGGCCCCTCCCTTCTGCCCCCAGGGAGGCCACACTCGCTGTTTAAACAAAATTGAGTCCCTTTTGCCCAAGGATGCTCCAGACTGAATAAGGATAAAATCCCTTAATCCCTATGGTAGAAGAAGGATTATAAAGGTTTTACCTCAATTTCCCTTATTGAGCCCCGCCCCTCAGATCCCAGGAAGGCCACACCCACTGTTTATACAAAATTGGTTTCCCTTTACCCAAGGATGTTCCACACGAAATATGGAACAAATTCTTTCATTCCTACAGAAGAAGGATTTTAATGAATAATTTGCTATGTTTCCCCTATTTGGCCCCGCCCCTCAAGCCCCTGGGGGGCCAGACCCACAGTTTATAAAAAATTGGATACCCTTCATCCAACGATGCTTCAGACCAAATATGGAACAAATCCTTTCATTCCTACAGAAGAAGAAGTATTTTGAAGAATAATTTGCTATGTTTCCCCTATTGGGCCCCGCCCCTCAGGCCCCTGGGGGGCCAGACCCACAGTTTATAAAAAATTGGATACCCTTCATCCAACGATGCTTCAGACCAAATATGGAACAAATCCTTTCATTCCTACAAAAGAAGAAGGATTTTAAATAATTTGCTATATTTCTCCTATTGGGCCCCGCCCCCCAGCCCCCAGGGGGGCCAGACCCATCGTTCATACACAATTGGTTTCCCTTTACCCAAGGATGTTCCACACCAAATATGGAACAAATCCTTTCATTCCTACAGAAGGAGAAGGATTTTAAAGAAGAAATTGCTATATTTCCCCTATTGGACCCCGCCCCTCAGGCCCCTGGTGGGCCAGACCCACCATTTATACAAAATTGAGTCTTCTCCCCCTCAAGGATGCTCCACACCAAATTTTGTTAAAATCCGCTCAGTGATTCATGACTAGTAGCGTAAAGTTGACGGACGACGCAAGATGACGGACGACGCGGTATGGCATAATAAGCTCACCATGGTCCTTCGGACCAGGTGAGCTAAAAACCACTCCTGCCACAGGTGACAGACGAGGCTAGTACCTGTGCTTTATTCAATGCCTTTACTCAATGTCCCTAACTATATACATCAGATGTTAAGTTTCTTTCTTACCTAACGTAACATCTGATCATCCAGTGTAATCTTGTGTCTCGAAATATGGTCAAATCGGCCCAGCGTACCAACGGACGACTCAAGCAAAGTATTACACAGCACGTGACTTCAGATCATTGGTGCGGCCACCATCATTCAGTGTCTTTACCAACAGACTGCAACATGAAAAAGAGATTGTTTTTTGACATGACAACAGTGTCATTTTAGTTTATTTCTATTTCTCAACACGACTCTATATTGTTGTGGGGCAGTGAGCAACAAGAAAGCTAAATATGACGCAATTATCACGAAAGTTGAAAAACGTGTAACGAGCTTTGCGTTCAAATTATTTCCTTTATGATTCTTTCTTGTAAACGTTGTCATATGACGAAGAGAGGAATATGTCTTGAAACATTACTCACGTTTGTTCCGTTTACAACTTGTTTACGAAACGTTGACAGAAACGAAAGTAACCTTGATTTTCAAGCACCTCCGCGAATCCGAGTGGCGAGACTAAATGTCCAAATAATGGAGTCAACATCAACTATCCGGAAAAATCACGGTATACCTTAGCTCAAGTTTAATTTACAAGATTCCATGTGTAGGTTCCAATTTTGTGATGTGAAATGGAATTTCCTTGGTCCAGAAAAAAAACCCACCATGAACGGCACTATATCAGTAGGCTCTCTTATTTAATGAGCTTTTTATCAGAATTTATATCCAAAAGGATTTATTAATAAACGGACACACACAAAAAAAACAATAACATTGGCGTAGCATACATGAATGCTTGTATGTTCAAGCATACACTTAACTTTTCAAGATTTTTTTTTTTTAATTAGATTTTTTTTTTGATGATTATTATGGACCCGACCGTATCAATCATAAACAAGAGGCCCAGGGGCCTTAATAGCTCACCTGGTATTTTATTTTCAATTTAAAACCTGCTGAGTACCATACAGGTTTATCAAAGGAGACAAGAAACAAAGTTGCAAGAAGAACTACACATAAATCTGTTTTGGTGGGAAAGACACCAAGAACATGAGTTTCCATGTTATGTCCCAATTTCCATTTATAAATATTAAATTCCTTTTGCCCAAAGATTCTCTATAACAAATTTGGTCAAAATCCCTTCATCGGATAAAAGGAGAAGGATCTTTAATGTTTTCCTCTATTTCCCCTAATGGGCCCCACCCATCTGCCCCAAAGAAGGGGGCCCACACACCTCAGTTTATACAAAATTGATTCTTTTGTCTTTTGACCCTTTGGGCAAGGTGAGCTAAAATTGAAAGAATTAAAAAAAAATCTTGAAAATTTTAGTAGCGCGCATTATGTTGTTTGCTTGCAAAGCTGTGTCATTCAAATAGATCATAAATACCATACAAAAGCAGTTCAATGCTTAAGTACTAACATTCTAGCATAAACAGTGACAAAAATACCGATAAATAAATATATAAAAAACGATAAGCTAAACAGACTTTTAACGTGCCATAAGTAAAACAATATTTCATAAATTGCTCAGCATAAATTTATTTCCAGATTGTTGATTTTGTCAAACCTTACTTGTAAAGGAAATACTAAAAAGTGAGTGTCAACTCGGAGATGAAGCTCTCATTTGTTGTCTGCATGCCGATAACGTAACACTATCAATATTTTTTATGCTTGTAAATCGCAAAGAAGCTCCGAATTTTTTTTACAGGTAGTGCGTGGGTTCAAAGTTTATAAAACCTTTTTAATAAAGGTCGTTTCAGTCGTTTTAATTAATTTTCAAAATTCAAAACTAAGTGAGTTATATAGAGCACTATAACTGAATATACATATTAACTCCTACCTGTCACATAGGTATGGTGCTGCAGCAGCATTTTTCCAAGATGCATCGAAGTGAAGAAACTGTCAGCAAACACGTGGTAACCACGGTCAAGCAGGGACGCCTCGCTCAGTAGGTTGTATACAACGTTACTGTCCTGTAGCTCGCCCCGTGGAGTTGGGTCGAATTCTCGGCCTCTGTATATGGACATTTGCAGAACGTACCCTGACGCTGACTCACAGAATATCCAAAACTTAATTCCGTACTTCGCGGCCTTGGAGGGAATGTACTGGCGCATCACACTATGGCCTTTTGTTCTCACCAAGGATTCATCAACACACAATTCCCTCCTCGGTATGATGACGCGCAGGAACTGTCTGTTGACGAAGTTAAGTAGAGGACGAAATCTGGCGGCAGGATGCTTAATTAAAAAATAAAATAAAAACCAGTAAATCTTTCTGAATATCTTTTACTCGAGAGACGTTGTTTTCGTTAATATTCACAACAGCAGGATGTATTTCTACAGCGACGTGACGTTACGTCATTTTATCTAGCACTTCTATCGGTAATATTTGTATATTTATCTGTTTCTTATAATTTTTACCGCGATGAGTGGCCAAATACATTTTTTTCGTCAAAATTGAAAATTGTGTCTATGTGAATGACGTCAAAGTATAACATGTATGCTAACTTGTTAGATGAAAAGTGATATCTCAATGACAGTGACACGGATAATAATATAATCAATTTAATTATCATAAACTTGTCCGTGATATGGGATGTTTTGCATGTGCGATACTGCTTATTGACAGTGCATAGTCGATATCGCGGACTGACCATATCCGCCCGGCATGCGCCATATTTATCCGTTACGCGCCTTATCGACCCGACATGCGCTATATATTTACCCGGCACGCGTCTTATCAACCCGACATGCGCCATATCCGTTAAACTTCCATCCCAATACTTTTCAGGAATATCATTAGACAGTGGGTGAAACAAACTAGTAGTGTACACACTGCGCATCCATCTGTTTTTGTTACGCCTTTCATTGCATTTTATTTTATTTTATAGAATGTGATGATATAAAAAATTGAATATAAATCTGCTGTGCGTTCTAGAAATAAATCAATTGTAGTAGTGTCATTATTTGTCATTATTACTTTCAAAATATTAACTTTACTTTTAACAAAAATATTACGTTAATTAAATATATTATTGAATAGATACTATAATGAATTAAACTTATATTTATACGCGAGTACTTACATTATTTGCTTTTGGCTCTAGTGCCCGCTACCTCTTTTAATTCCTATGCTGGCTAGGTAAAGATATAGGTGTACAAATGTTCGCTGTGCTCGCTCTGGCAGCTCTGTTCAAAGTGACCAGTGCACCAGGCCCCAACAGCAACTATAACTTCAAGGTACCAGTGTTGTTTGGAACCAACGTTCTGTCGGTATTGTTGGAAGGTTGTCGAAGCAGGAATGGACCGAAGTTCTTGCAGAAGGGATTAGATACTCCATGGTTTTTAGCATTTCGCTGTATGACATTGAGGGATCGGGATTTGGTGAGAAATCGCAACAGCATTGGCCTCGTCAAGAATGCAGGAAACATGGATTGCGTCCTTAGACCGAACTCTACTATCACCCTGAAGGGATATGTAGACCAGCGGAGCGCCTATCCAACTACCTGTGCTATCATGCAGCCCACGGAACGATCCAAGCTGTCCAAAGATATTGATGTTACACCTACAGTGTTTTCATATGACTGCGACAGTACACATCCATTGGACGTTCAACTATCCAATCTGACAACACATACGTTTATCATTCCTCCCAAGGCAATTTTATGTGAGATACAGCCAGTGATTGTCCAGGAACTTCCTACTGTTGATGGAGAGGTGGGAATACCGAAGTCATTTATGGATAAGATAGACTTTACCAATTCAGCTGTTACGGAGGAGGAACTACAGCTAGGAACGAAACTCATAAAGGGATACGAGGATATATTTTCACACGGAGATACTGACCTCGGGTGTACTAATCTCGTGAAACATCGAATCGATTTGACGGATCCAGTTGCTTTTAAACAACGCCATAGGAGGATACCACCTTCTATGTATGACGAAGTGAAGACTCATCTTCAGCAACTTTTGTCTGCGGGAGTCATCAAACCATCATACAGTCCCTGGTCATCGAACATTGTTCTGGTGAGGAAGAAAGATGGATCATTGAGGATGTGTGTGGATTTCCGACAGCTAAATCAACGCACCATTCGGGATGCATACGCGTTACCACGAGTAGAGGACATCCTGGATTGTTTAGCTGGATCACACTACTTTACTGTGCTGGATTTAAAGTCGGGTTATCATCAGGTTGAGCTAGAGGAAGAACATAAGGAGCGAACTGCATTTACCGTCGGCCCACTGGGGTTTTATGAGTTCACGAGGATGCCTTTTGGACTTACGAACGCTCCTGCGACATTTCAGCGCCTGATGGAGAGATGCATGGGAGACCTACACTTAGCTATCTGCCTGATATATCTTGATGATTTAATCATCTTTTCGCGAACGTATGAGGAGCATCTGGAACGACTAGGAAAGGTTTTTCAGAGACTCAGAGACAACGGTTTGAAGCTTGCGCCTAAGAAATGCCAGTTCTTTATGAACAGAGTTGCCTATGTTGGACACATCGTCACACCGGAAGGCATTGAGGCAGATCCCAAGAAGATTGAGAAGGTACGAGACTGGCCGACACCGTCTAATCCTGAAGAACTACGTCAATTCCTAGGTTTTGCTGGTTACTACAGGAAGTTTGTAAAGGATTTTTCAAAGATTGCGAGACCTTTAACTGACCTGTTACCACCGACCAGAGTAAAGAAGAACAAAGGAAGGGCAAAGACTAAGATAAATGGCGTTAAGTGGACATGGGCATCGGAGCATGATACAGCGTTCAACGGCCTGAAGGAAGCGTTATGCAATCCTCCTGTGCTTGGATATGCTAACTACAGTCAGCCGTTTGAGCTTCACACCGATGCAAGTACCTTAGGACTAGGAGCCGTTCTATATCAAGAGCAAGATGGACAGTTACGACCTATTTGCTACGCCAGTCGAGGATTGAGCAAGTCGGAGAGGAATTACCCGGCTCATAAACTGGAATTCCTGGCGTTAAAATGGGCAGTTACCGAAAAGTTCCATGACCATCTATATGGACAGACGTTCACCGTTTTAACGGACAACAACCCGCTGACCTACGTTTTGTCGAAAGCAAAGCTTGACGCGACGGGGCATAGGTGGTTGTCCGCTCTAGCGGCATACAACTTCGATATTAAGTATCGACCAGGACGGAACAACGCGGACGCAGACGCTTTGTCACGGCTTCCGGGATGTAACATATCATCAGAATCTGTCCAAGCCGTCTGTAAAGGAGCAACGTTTTGTAAAGGTTCATTGGTGGAAAGCTTGAGCCTATCAACAGAGGTATTGGATATGCTTGACGTTGATGACGAACATGGTTTCCAAACCATGACACCCCACCAGTGGCGAACTCTTCAGACGGAGGACGATGTTATAGGGGAATGGCTACCCATCATTAGGAGGAATCTGAAGCCAACACGGAAGAGGTTTTCAGCTATACCAGAAAACGCAACCCTTAACAGATGCTGGGATAGCTGGAAACTGAAACGTGGTGTGCTATATAGACGGGTATCTGATGGTGAGACCGATGTGGACCAACTTGTACTTCCGGTTGCCATGCGAGAGAAGGTCCTGACGTCATTACACAATGACATTGGCCATCCTGGAAGGGATAGGACGTTATCTCTGCTGAGAGATAGATTCTTTTGGCCTGGTATGACCAAAGATGTGGAAACGTGGTTGAAGGAATGCCAGAGATGTCTACTCAGGAAATCGTCGACTAGCATTAGGGCTCCGTTAGTCAACATTGTTACCACCCAACCTATGGAGTTGGTATGCATGGACTTCTTGAAACTAGAGGCGTCTAAAGGGGGGTTTCAAGATGTTTTAGTAATCACCGACCATTTTACGAGGTATGCCAAAGCCATTCCAACTCGGAGTCAGTCGGCTAAAGCAACAGCGGAGGCTTTGCAGGGATTTATTGAACATTACGGAATTCCGCGGAGATTACATTCCGACCAAGGAGCTAACTTCGAGGGGAAAGTAATAGAAAGTTTGTGCGAAACATTTCATATTACTAAATCGAGAACGACACCATACCATCCTAGCGGAAATGGAATGTGCGAACGTTTCAACAGAACCCTGATCGACATGTTAGGCACATTGGAACCGCATCAAAAGAAAGACTGGAAGAGCTTTGTGGGTTCGCTCACATATGCGTACAACTGTACACGGCATAAGACAACGGGTTATTCGCCATTTCAGCTGATGTTTGGACGACAGCCACGATTGCCCGTTGATCTATTGTGTGGAGTAAACGAGGAAATTACCCCAACTAGCATGCCGGATTATGTCAAAAACATGAGGAACCGGATGTCACATTCGTTCAGCTTAGCGAGTAAGAAGGCTCGGGAATCGCAGAGTCGTCAGAAGGCAGGCTACGATCTACGTAGTAGAGAAGCCGTTTTGGAACCGGGTGACCGCGTTCTTGTTAAGGTACTTGCCTTTGAGGGACGTCACAAGCTAGCGGATCGCTGGGAGCCTGACGTATACATCGTACAGAGTCAACCCAACATTGACATTCCGGTATACACCATACTTCGAGAGAGTGGTGAAGGAAAGAGTAGAACTCTTCACAGAAACCATCTACTTCCAATTGGAACTATACCGGTGGAAGTGGATACGGTACCCATTGCACATCCACCTCGGCCGGTACCTCGTGTTAGGAGGTCGAGGATGGATAGTGGTCCGCATCATCGGAAGTCTGTGGCTGAGCCTGTTGTATCACCGCCTGTAAGTGACAGCAACGAGAGCTCGGATGAGGAATTTGTGGGTATGAACGTTCCTACTAACGTTCAACGGCCTCCCACACAGGACAAGGTGCAGCCGAGCAAGGACATGACACCCGTACCTGGACCTCAGATCGACTTCAGTGATGAGGAGACATCGGAATCGGAACCGGAGGATGAACCTGCAGCTGCAGTACAGGGGAATACTACTTCGCCTGATCCGGAGATTCCAATACCCCGACGATCGACAAGGAACAAACGACCGCCTAATTGGATGACATCAGGCGAGTTTGTTTGTTCACAACAACCTGCTGGAGCGGAATGGAAGATGAAAGCCATGTTTCTGATGGACATAACATCTACAGCATCCTTCGGAGATATGCCAGCATCAGCCCAACAGGCATTGTTAAATATTTTAACTGGTTGAGTATGTGTGCCATTTTACGTAACGTTATTTGAACGTTAATATGCATTTGTATATGTAGTATGTATGTGTAAATGGAAACCCCATGGAAGATGAGGACATCTTTCATTTAAGCGGGGGAATACCTGATGAATTGGGGAGTTAATATATATTTTTTTGTTTTTTCCTCAGTTGCAGATTTTATATTTGAATTGTGTGTAAATATTTTGCATGGACTTTTGTTATATTGTTTTATGTTTTATTTACATTATTTCCTGATCATGTAGATGAGGACATCTTCCATCTAAGGAGGGGATAATGTAGTAGTGTCATTATTTGTCATTATTACTTTTAATATATTTGTGGTATTTAGCTATACGCGTTCGTATGTAACGGAAATCAGCCTTCCGTGTAATTTTGTACGTCACGCATTGCGGCAAAACTTTTAGCGCGCGCGCGGAAATAGCACGCGTAAATGCGAGTAAGGTACTGAGCGGATGTGATGTAATGTGTTGTAAACCTGTTTGTCCAGTACGTATTGTCTATGTATAGAATACCTAGTATTGAATGTAGGGTAATTTACCTGGTGCACTGGTCACTTTGAACAGAGCGGCCAGAGCGAGCACAGCGAACATTTGTACACCTATATCTTTACCTAGCCAGCATAGGAATTAAAAGAGGTAGCGGGCACTAGAGCCAAAAGCAAATAATGTAAGTACTCGCGTATAAATATAAGTTTAATTCATTATAGTATCTATTCAATAATATATTTAATTAACGTAATATTTTTGTTAAAAGTAAAGTTAATATTTTGAAAGTCTTTGTAAATTTAGAAATCGGGCGTGGTCAATTTAGTAGACAAGTGATTTCGAAGAAGCAAGTTTTTAATATATATTGTTTCCTTTTATAGCTTACATTGAACGAGTAAGACTGAGGACTCGGCGGACTTTGTCCGAGAAAACCCTCTTCACATTGAAGAGGTGGGTATTTTAATATATTTGTAATTATGCTGTATTTCTATATAATATATAGATTGAATGTAACAGTTGTAATACGTATTCCATTATTGTAACTTATGTAACTGGCTACGGCCAGGTAGTTGTTTGACATGTCTTAGCTTATGTGATTGTATAAATGTTATATGTGTAGTAATATGATGTATTTCATGTTACAGGGTTTTTACTTACGTAATAAATGAACTGAGAAAAGAACCCAGGAGTTGTCGTATATCCACGATAAAAGACGACTATTACACAATTAATTTTGTATGCCGAGATGGAATGATAGTGTGACTATTTTGTTCAAAGAGGAGCGCATGGAGGGCATTTTATTCGAGTCATACTTTACATGTACAGTAAGCGCATGACTTCTTCAATTAAGAGAGTAGGGTATGCATGTGTTATAAGTACTGTGCTGCACTGAAAGGGCACACATACGCACGCGGACCTACTCACATTGAGTAAACATTCTTTGTATAAAACAGATCACAATGTGTACCAATGCATAGTCTATAATTTACCTAGACGACACTGTACTAACCTCTCTTCCAACCATGCGTCGGAAATCTGCGATATGTAGAAATTTCAAAATATTTTGAAAAACCAAGATGAACGTTGACTTGGTAGTCTTGAATTCCAGTATTCGGGAATCAAATGGAATTGAAGGCTTTCTTACAATGGACATGTTGTAAAATATTGAAAGAAATGCTTTCAATTCCGACAAGATAATTTTTTTCCAGGAACGCGCCCTTGCATTATGTCCCAAATTATTCTGGTTTGTCTGCAGATGGTGGTGTGCATACCTAAAATGTCAAAGATACTTCAGTAACTTGTCTAACACCTAACATCCAGGGAAGACAACATCATGCAATACTTATCAATAAAACAGATATACCGATAGTTTTTTCAGGGGTCATACACATTTATCAGGTAATAACGAAACTGTTGATAAAATGATAAAATGTAAAATATAAAAATAAAAGAATATTTTAAACAAGAAATGCTTTCAGTCATTTTCAAAGGCTTTTTCAAGTCATATATATAATTCAAGGGTTTTTCAAGACCTGTGCGACCACTGTGTTTAAAACAGAATTGGGTTCCTGAACTCAAACTATTTCATGATTTATGAAGATTGAAAAGTTTATGTAAACTATTACCTGTTGGTGTGCCGAATTATTTCCTTCATCAGTGTCTCTGGAAAAAGAATCATGAAATATGAAAATGGCCGAGAATCCCCGGGAGGCATATGAAGAGGCCTAGGAGCTTCGTAAAAGCCAGGACCCCTGTCGGGTTCAGGTGGAAACATCCGCATCCATGGAACGGCCATTACTACAGGTGCTTTGCAAAACAATAATGACGTCACTTTGACTAAAGATGACGTCAAAATTACGTACCTTTTACATCATCATTTTTCGCGTTGAAAGACGTCATGAAACCCAACGTCATAATTTTGTATGGCAATCAAGATGAGGTGGCATATGATATAGAAACATTCAACAAAATAAACAACAAACTCTATTTATATAGAATCGGCCCCATCGGCCCCCTGGCACTCTGAAACCTTTGTAATCGGCCCCATCGGCCCCCTGGCTCTCTGAGACCTATGTAATCGGCCCCCTGGCTCTCTGAGACCTATGTAATCGGCCCCATCGGCCCCCTGGCACTCTGAGATACATGTTATTGGCCCCCTGGCACTGAAAAGTATAAATTAATATAATTGATTGACATGTACTGGTATATAACTTATACTAATAAAAATCTGACACAACATAAATAATGGAATGTAAATAGGATTTAAGTCAAATGTATAATGATTTTGAATAATTCAATTGACAAATTTAACAAGTTTTATTTAAATTAATTGCTACTTGCAGAAGAGGGCTGGTGGTTGGGCCAATCCCTAGCGACCAAACCCTCAGACTGCATATAAAGTAACAATATAGTTAATAACAGTGTTTATGATGATATTTGAATTAAGAAGTAATAGAGTATATCGCTGATGTCTCCCTATTACCCTTTCACAAAATCACATTTTTGTTCCGATCTAAAATTTGATGTCAAATGTTGTTTGACCAGAAATTTGAATCTGTGTAAGTTCTTGGTTGCCTTAATATTATCTGGTAATGCATTCCAGTCCTTTATTGCATTGTAAGAGAAAGATGTGGACTCTACCCCACTTATATTATGTATATTAAAGTTGTATTGACTTGATCTTGTACACCTCTTGTTGTTCCTTTCAAAACTTTCTTTCATATAAGCTGGACATTTTTCATGAAAAAAAATAAAACCGTGGTTTAATCTCAGTTGAGACACTCTATTACTTACATTCAACATATATAATTTTTCCAGTTCTGTAAAAGTTATTCTTTTCCTGCAATCTAAATCCAAAATAAAACGATCAACCTTGTTTTGTGTAACTTGAAGTTTGTGTTAAAGATTTTTGGAGATACCCTCGTACCAAGATGAGCAAGCATAGTCAAACTGACATTGGATAAGTGCCGAGCAGAGTGTTTTTCTTGATGACAGAGATAGACTTTTTCTGGTTATTACACTGAAAGAGTGTTATAATCTTGTCACCAAATACACAGGTGTATCGAACCACAATTATAGTTATATCTTATAACCCAAAACACAGATATATCTACCTTAGGAACAGGTATCACATTACTGAACAAGCATACATTTTAGACAATACACGCCAGGTATGTAAATGCTACGATTTATAAACACAACCTCCACTGACCTACTTTACTATCGATTTCTTTATTATCACTGTATGTCTGTCGGTAACCTCGCTCAACACGGAAGTTATTTAGTCTGTACAACAGCAGGTCTAAACAGGTAGATCTACGCATTGCTGCAGTGATGGGCGTATCCAGAGCAGAAATTTGTTTATGTTACTAACTAGTCAGCAGCATTGTCAAATTCAGCCGAACTTTTGACTTGAAGTTTTGATCAAACTTTTACAATGTCAGCAGGAAAGTGACAGATTTATCAGCAAAGCTAGAGGGAAGTTAATCATGTGATTGTGAATCCCAGGGCTGGAAAACCATAGACAATGTAAGTGAACCTTCTGAAGTGTGGAACGGTAAACCTGGATTCATCATCACAGTAACCCTGTGACATCAGTGATCGTGAGGTAGTTATTCTACAGTGTTTTTACATTGCTATAAGTTTAACAAACATATACTACTGGATGTGACAGTTATAAGTCAAGTTTTCATTTCTTTACATAACAAACTCTTATTTGTGAGTGTTTACTGATAACAATATATTTATACAAGAACAACAAACATCTTCAAGGCTTCAACAAATATTTCAGATTTTCATCATAATGGCAACCCCTAAAAGCCAATTTCCACTCCGTATTAAAGGTCAAACGACCTGTATTCACCACAAGGGGAGACAATTGGATTTTTACTGTGAAAAGTGTCAGGAACCGGTTTGTCCAAAATGCCTTTCTTCTATTCACAA
Organism: Mizuhopecten yessoensis; assembly: GCF_002113885.1. NCBI lineage: Eukaryota > Metazoa > Mollusca > Bivalvia > Pectinida > Pectinidae > Mizuhopecten > Mizuhopecten yessoensis. The sequence continues at coordinate 853,104 of NW_018408884.1, forward strand.
AACTCATACAGTGTGTGAGCTAAGTGAAATCATTCCCCAGAAAGAACCAGACATCAAAAACTTTATAGACAGAACAGAAAAAAATGACCTTGTACGAATTGGAAAATACATCACCACAACTGATACGCTCCTTAAAGACAACGCCAGTACTTTTGAGAAGCTGTCACAAAAGTTAAAAATGCAAACAGATAAATTAAAACAAGAGCTGGACATGCTTACAGCACAGACACTCTCTCTTTACCACAAAATGGAAGAGGATAATACCACGCTGATAAATAAATACAAACAGGACCTGGAGATGTACGAGAAACAACTCAAATCACAAATTCAAGAATGCAAAGCAGCTCTCCAGCGTGGTTCACACATACAGATTTATGATACATTTTGTGAGATCCATTCTCCTACACACAGTCTCCCTGTAACACCTATCCTGGGTACTGCCAACTTCACTTCAAATGAAAAACCTCAAGATCACTTAAAAAAAGCCTTGGGAAAAGTTATCACCTCAGGTCAAGGTCAAACTTTAACTGACCAGGATCGGTCAGTCTGCGGACAACCCTCTACACAACAACAACAGTCAGGAACAAAAGTGAAGAAAGCAGTGACAACATACAAACTACTGCCACAGACCAAGGTAGTGGAGGAGTGGAAGTCTCCACGTTACATTTATTCTATATGTCCCACCACTGATGGTCAGGTGTGGACCACGGCCAGTGACACATTAACTCTCCTGGACAGGAAGGGTAAAGTAATACAGGAGGTCAAACACAATGTCTACATCAATGACATCAGTCTGTCACCCACCACACACACACTGTGGGTCTGTGATGATAAAAATAACATCATGGAGCTGGTATCAGGACGACTGACACACAGATTCAGTACCAAGGAGGAACCCAGGTGTATATGTGTTACAGCCAGTAACCATGTCATTGTAGGGATGTACAGACACATCTCCAAATTTACCACAGATGGTAAAATGGTGTGTACTACTATGGCTAAAGGGACTGGGAAACCATTAGTGTGTTCACCACGCAGGATCTCAGAGTGTCCTGTCACTCACAATGTGGCAGTCGTTGATTTCAGAGATGGTGGTGATGGAAACAAACATGTTGTTGTGATGGACACTGATTTCAAGGAGCTGTTTGTGTATAGAGGTGACATCCCCAGTACATATAAACCAACACCACAAACAGAAGGTAGACCATTTAACCCCAGTGGTGGTGTGGTGTATGACTGTGTGGGGAACCTGATCATAGGGGACAGTATCAACCACAGGGTCCTACTCATCAGTGGAGGTGGTGAGTTCCTCAGGGTCATACACACAGACACAGACTGTGCAGTGGCTGTAGGTATAGACAGGGAGGATGTCCTGTGGGCAGTGTTTGGGTCATGGCTTGTTAGCACAGTCAAACTACTACAGTACAGCAGTGTGTGACACCTGTAACCAAACAACTAGTATATCTAGTTATCATGACAATGACATGGGAATCAGAGACAAAGGAAACTTATCATGATTACAAATCAACTAACGATGTGTGACATTCACAGGAATATAAGTAAAATGTCTAGACTACAAGATTGTATGACACTCACAGGATTATAAGTAAAATGTCTAGACTACAGATCGTGAGACATTCACAGGATTATAAGTAAAATGTCTAGACTACAGATTAAGACATTCACAGGATTATAAGTAAAATGTCTAGACTGCAGATTGTGTTACATTCACAGGATTATAAGTAAAATGTCTAGACTACAGATTATGAGACATTTACAGGATTATAAGTAAAATTCTAGACTACAGATTGTGTTACATTCACAGGATTATAAGTAAAATGTCTAGACTACAGATTATGAGACATTCACAGGATTATAAGTAAAAGGTCTAGACTCCAGGATGCAAATAATTATCGATTAGGCTCCGTTTTCCATTGAACAGGTAACAAAACAATTGTTTCTTGCATTATCAATCAACAGTCAAAACTATAGGGTATTAGGACAAACCCAAATAAATGTTTCTCTGAGGCCAAACCAAACATTTTGAGTCGTACAATCACTCACATTTTGATTATAGGGAAGTAATATTGGAGGCACGGTAGTCCAGTGGTTGGACGCCGGGCTCATGACCGAAGGGTTGCGGGTTCGCGCCACGGCACGGCAATGTGTTGTATCTTAATAAATTGAAGGAAAATCACAGAATAATTATTAAGGAAAAAAGGAAAAGGGACCTTAAAATATTTTGGCAAGGTGGCAAATAAATGGAGTGGCATTATATCTAGGTTTTACTGTACATAACTTCTGGAGACAATACATATATACAGGGTCCTACTCATCAGTGGAGGTGGTGAGTTCCTCAGGGTCATACACACAGACACAGTATATATATATATAATTATTCAATTGTTTGGTGGGTTGTAATTAGGGTGGAATTATTTTCTCTGTGTTATACGGCGCCAAAAGGGGGCGTGATGGTCTGAGATTTACACATGCAAATCCCTATCGCGTCATTTACAATGTAAGTGACACAGTTAGCGGCAGGCAGACGTGAAATTTAATTTTTACTTAAAGAAATCGGGGCTGTTTTTTGGTTAAAGTGGAATTCAAATAATCATATTAATTTTGTATTTGATATCCTGTTATGAGAAATCAGGGATGTGGGGAGTAATCTGGATCAATTTTAAAGTAAATCTAATGATTAAATACAATCCTTTGTAGGTGCCTACATGCTTTATGTCCATAACACGTATTGTTGTGTCTGAAAATGATTAGTTTGTTTAATAAATCAGTCGCAGTGCCTCTTTGTCAGTGAAATACATTTCTGTATATTGTGTTGTTTATCCTGTTGGATAATTAAATAGAGAAGTATCGAGAGCTGAACCCTTGGATTACAAAGACACAAGGGTTTTGAAGATGGAAGTCACAACGCAGCAAAGCAGACCATCTACAGAAATCCTCTGCATTATGATCATTTATAAACTACCCTGTCATTACACTGAGAAAACAAAAATGATTTCCAGGAAGTATGTACCAGGCTCGGGAAAGATCAGAATATTTGATATGATTAATTCTTGAAATTGGACAACGGATACGAATTGTCAACAAAAGGCCCAGAGGGCCTGTATCACTCACCTGAATATAGATTTAAAGGTTATACCTCTATTTCTCCTATCGGGCCCCACCCCTCTTCATCTAGGAGGGCCACACCCACAGTTTATACAAAATTGAGTCACCTTGGCCCAAGGATGCTCGACTAAATTAGAATAAAATCCCTTAATCCCTATGGTAAAGAGATTTTAAAGGTTTTACCTTTATTTCGCCTATTGGGCCCTGCCCTTCTGCCCCCTGGGGGACCACACCCACTGCTTATACAAAATTGAGTCCCCTTGGCCTAAGGATACTTCAGACTAAATAAGGATAAAATCCTTTAATCCCTATGGTAAAGAGATTTTAAAGGTTTTACCTCTATTTCCCCTATTGGGCCCCGCCTCTCTGCCTCCAGGAGGGTCAGACACACCGTTTATAAAAAAACTGGTTCCCCTTCACCCAAGTGTGCTTCATACCAAATTTGGACAAAATCCTGTCATTCCTACAGAAGAAGAAGGATTTTGAAGAATTTGCTATGTTTCCCCTATTGGGCCCCTTCCTTCTGCCCCCAGGGGGGCCACACTCGCTGTTTAAACAAAATTTACTCCTTTTTGCCCAAGGATGCTCCAGACTAAATTAGGATAAAATCCCTTAATCCCTATGGTAGAAGAGATTATAAAGGTTTTACCTCTATTTCCCCTATTGGACCCTGCCCCTCAGGTCCCAGGGGGGCCACACCCAACGTTTAAACAAAATTGGTTCCTCTTTACCCAAGAATGCTCCACACCAAATATGGACCAAATCCTTTCATTCCTACAGATGAAGAAGGATTTTAAAGAATAATTTGCTATGTTTCCCCTATTGGGCCCCACCCCTCAGGCCCCTGGGAGGCCAGACCCACCATTTATACAAAATTGGTTCCCCTTTCTCCCAAGAATCCTTCAGACCAAATCCTTTCATTCCTACAGAAGAAGAAGGATTTTAAAGAATAATTTGCTATGTTTCCCCTATTGGGCCCCTCCACTCAGGCCCCTGGGGGGCCAGACCCTCGGTGTATACAAAATTGGTTCCCCTTTACCCAAGGATGCTTTAGACCAAATATGGAACAAATCCTTTCATTCCTACAGAAGAAGAAGGATTTTAAAGAATTTGCTATATTTCCCTTACTGGGCCCGGCCCCTCAGCCCCCAGGGGGAACAGACCCACGGTGTATACAAAGTTGGTTCCCCTTCCTCCAAGGATGCTTCTGACTAAATTTGGTCAAAATCTGCTCAGTTATTCATGATTAGTAGCGATTTTTAGGAAAAGTTGACAGACGGACGACAGACGCTGCGGTATGGCATAAGCTAAAACTGTTGATTCAACATTGTGTAAAGGTCAACTGATTGACAGAACAGTGTAGATGAGATTATGTTGAGCAACAATCGTAAAACATATCACAAGACCGACCTGGATGTACGAGTCTAGAAATAGTTCAAGGTCAGTTTGTGAATTGAACAAGAATGCCATGGAATCGAAGATGGTGTGTCACCTGCCGCCCCCCCCCACCCCCACCCCCTGCTAATTTTCAGATTTGTGTCAAAATCAAACTTGAGTGATAATTGATACAATAGACATGTGTCGGTTGTTGCATAAATATCAAAGCATTACTTCATATGTTATCGCACAAAAGCCATGTAACTTTTGAGAGAAAAAAAAAATCAAATTGGCTATTGAGGCCATGTTGATTTCATAACTGGTTCAAAATCAACTTGAGTGGATAATTGATACCATAGTTAGGTGTGGAAAATTTTATGAAAACAAAAACAATTCTGCAAAGGTTATTGCATGGAAACCACTTCAAATGGCCACTGGTGGTATTATTGAATTTCAAAATCAATCTGTTCTTTTATAGTTATCAAATAGAAACCACCTCAGGCCATACTGAACGTCAGGTCTGTGTCAAAAACAAACCTGTGCAAGCTCTTGTAGAATTTTTCATGAAAATTAAATCAATCTTTTTAGAGTTATCACACACCTCAGTTGTTGAAATCGAAATCCAAGATGGCCACCGGCAGCTATATTTAATTTCAGACCAGTCTAGAGGTCGAATTTATGCATGGATTAATGCTATAATTATTTTTTGGGAAGTTTCATGAAAATCAAAGTACTCCTTTGAGAGTTATTGCCCAGAAAACTTCATGCAGATAATCCATTGGGCGATGCCAACACTGATGGATCAATACCTATAGGTCACGTTCACAGGCGAAAAAATACAAAGAGCACAAAACAATCTTCAGTATTCTGTAAAATAGAACAAGAACACCATCGGTTTATGTTGAAATACTTCATTTCTCTTTAAAAGGTAAAATATAATTTAAAGCACAATTAATTGCATCGGAAAAACAACATACTTTTCTGTTATAACTACATATATACAAGTGACAAAGGTCACATATCAAGACATGTTTCATACTGACAAAAGTCACACACACATCTCAACCGTGTACACAGGTCTGGTCACACACACTCCTCAACCATGTACACGGGTCTGGTCACACACACTCCTCAACCGTGTACACGGGTCTGGTCACACACATTCCTCAACCGTGTACACGGGTCTGGTCACACACACTCCTCAACCGTGTACACAGGTCTGGTCACACACACTCCTCAACCGTGTACACAGGTCTGGTCACACACACTCCTCAACCGTGTACACAGGTCTGGTCACACACACTCCTCAACCGTGTACACAGGTCTGGTCACACACACTCCTCAACCGTGTACACAGGTCTGGTCACACACACTCCTCAACCGTGTACACAGGTCTGGTCACACACACTCCTCAACCGTGTACACAGGTCTGGTCACACACACTCCTCAACCGTGTACACAGGTCTGGTCACACACACTCCTCAACCGTGTACACAGGTCTGGTCACACACACTCCTCAACCGTGTACACAGGTCTGGTCACACACACTCCTCAACCGTGTACACAGGTCTGGTCACACACACTCCTCAACCGTGTACACAGGTCTGGTCACACACACTCCTCAACCGTGTACACAGGTCTGGTCACACACACTCCTCAACCGTGTACACAGGTCTGGTCACACACACTCCTCAACCGTGTACACAGGTCTGGTCACACACACTCCTCAACCGTGTACACAGGTCTGGTCACACACACTCCTCAACCGTGTACACAGGTCTGGTCACACACACTCCTCAACCGTGTACACAGGTCTGGTCACACACACTCCTCAACCGTGTACACAGGTCTGGTCACACACATTCCTCAACCGTGTACACAGGTCTGGTCACACACACTCCTCAACCGTGTACACAGGTCTGGTCACACACACTCCTCAACCGTGTACACAGGTCTGGTCACACACACTCCTCAACCGTGTACACAGGTCTGGTCACACACACTCCTCAACCGTGTACACAGGTCTGGTCACACACACTCCTCAACCGTGTACACAGGTCTGGTCACACACACTCCTCAACCGTGTACACAGGTCTGGTCACACACACTCCTCAACCGTGTACACAGGTCTGGTCACACACACTCCTCAACCGTGTACACAGGTCTGGTCACACACACTCCTCAACCGTGTACACAGGTCTGGTCACACACACTCCTCAACCGTGTACACAGGTCTGGTCACACACACTCCTCAACCGTGTACACAGGTCTGGTCACACACACTCCTCAACCGTGTACACAGGTCTGGTCACACACACTCCTCAACCGTGTACACAGGTCTGGTCACACACACTCCTCAACCGTGTACACAGGTCTGGTCACACACACTCCTCAACCGTGTACACAGGTCTGGTCACACACACTCCTCAACCGTGTACACAGGTCTGGTCACACACACTCCTCAACCGTGTACACAGGTCTGGTCACACACACTCCTCAACCGTGTACACAGGTCTGGTCACACACACTCCTCAACCGTGTACACAGGTCTGGTCACACACATTCCTCAACCGTGTACACAGGTCTGGTCACACACATTCCTCAACCATGTACACAGGTCTGGTCACACACACTCCTCAACCGTGTACACAGGTCTGGTCACACACACTCCTCAACCATGTACACAGGTCTGGTCACACACACTCCTCAACCGTGTACACAGGTCTGGTCACACACACTCCTCAACCATGTACACAGGTCTGGTCACACACACTCCTCAACCGTGTACACAGGTCTGGTCACACACACTCCTCAACCATGTACACAGGTCTGGTCACACACACTCCTCAACCGTGTACACAGGTCTGGTCACACACACTCCTCAACCATGTACACAGGTCTGGTCACACACACTCCTCAACCGTGTACACAGGTCTGGTCACACACACTCCTCAACCATGTACACAGGTCTGGTCACACACATTCCTCAACCGTGTACACAGGTCTGGTCACACACATTCCTCAACCATGTACACATGTCTGGTCACACACACTCCTCAACCGTGTACACAGGTCTAGTCACACACATTCCTCAACAGTGTACACGGGTCTGGTCACACATATTTCTTAACCGTGTACACAGGTCTGGTCACACACATTTCAAACCAAGGCAGACGCAATGTTATCAAGTTCAGCAAGTTTACATCTCATTTCATCTTAAAAGACAAATTAGCATACCATTTCTTTTAAAAATAAACAGGGGAATCTAAGGACTCCACAAGACAGATGTGTCCGGTATCTGAACCACTGTTGATCAGGAGCCGCATCTAGGAAGTGATACACTGAAACATGTTATAAAAGTTCCATATCCAGTAGTCCAGAAAAAGCACTACAACAAAGTACCTCCCTAAGCACTGCTCTGTTTTAACCTGTACAGATGTTATTACCTGTACAAACTTGTAGGGTTGAGTGTGGTAAGGGCATATCTCTATATTGATGTAAGGAGGAGAGATACAACCACACTCCACTCAACTCTCAATACATGGGTGTGTGGCATATCTTATTGCTGTGTAAAGGATCTTTTTGTCATTTAACTTCTGTCCTTCAACAAAAGTGTGAATTCAACACGAGATGAAAGTATCCTTTCTGTACCCACCACAGCGCCCAAGAGACTACCCCTGTTGAGACCTGGCCCTGGGATCAACACGAAATGAAAGTATCATTTCTGTACCCACCACAGGGCCCAAGAGACTACCCCTGTTCAGACCTAGCCCCGGGATCATGAAACAATCTAAGACCTTAGTTTTTGCTTAGTCAATCACGCGTGACGTTACTTTTATGACGTTATCTGTGATTGGTCAAGACAAAACTTAAGACAATTTGAGACAATTTGGGCCTGTAGTAAGAGGCCACTGGTAGTGAATTTCACCGTTATATGAACCTGTATTAAGGATCCCTGTTCCACTGCTGACAAAACACTAGAGAGTTCCACTGTAGTTTTTCGAGCATACCTCCTTAATTAAATTTAGGGGACACGATGAGCCAGGTTACTACCGTCGACCAGGTAGCTCTGTTGGTAGTTAGAGCTACAGTATGATAATCTGAGGTTGGAATCTCAGTCTAGCTCAGTTGCATTCTTACACTAGAAACACATTTCTTGATTTCAGTATTTCATCTTCATTTTGTTCCTTAAAAAGATCCACAAAGTATGGTTTTCTATTCAGAAATGCTGGAAAGAAAGTTCCAACTCATAGCTACAGTTTTGGGCCGTGGTATGCGGGTCCCTAAGTCACTTTATGGACCTGCTTAAGGTGGTTTCAAAATACAAGGTTTAACTGTACTGGTAAGTAAACAGGCAAAGTCAACACTTTACAAACTTGTTTTTAATATGTAAGTACTACATAACAGCTTTGAAAATTGGGTAAACACTTGGTTTTTGATTATTATCCTTTCGTCAGTCTGGGTATGTAGGAATGAAAATAACTATGTAACTGAAAAAATGTCATATTTAACTATTGACATTACTGGAGATTATTTCGGGGTTTTTTAAGATGGTCAGTCTCTTGTAACAGCACACTTGTAAAGTGTAGTGATGACTCAGTGATGATTAGTAATTCTTTTGAAATTGTTAACTTTAGTTTAAAGCTTCATAGATTAATTCTAGAGGAGTGAGTTACTTATTTATCCATGCTAATCAATGAGGTGTGACAGTCATTGATATAGATAAAAAGTAGTTTAACTGAAATACTGATTATGGAGGCAAGATACTTTATTCCGCTTGTTCCAGTCTACTCAGCTGTAAATGAGTATGTGGTTGGGTAGTGTGCTAGAATTGTGGAATGCAAGCTGTGAGCGCCGAAATGGCAGCACCGGCTGTATACTCCCCAGGGTGTTGAGAAAGATATTGGCTGGTTGCAAAGGCCCTATAACCACAGATAATAATTTGTGAACCGCTTTGAGATGACCTACGAACTGGGTTGTGATAAAGCGGTATATAAGAACCTCAAATTATTATTATTATAATCATGTTTAGAAATGTACTATCATAACTTGTAATTTTCTGCATAATTTCCTGATACATACATTTATACATTCTGTCTCTCCTTCTCACACGTCCGGACACTGGACACAACACTCCTCTCCACTTTTTCTTTCACACATTTGTTCCTCTATTCACACACAGAAACACAAACTTTTACACCAATACTACTTCACACCAAATTATCTCCGTTGATCACCATACAGGTTATATTTGCCTGCTTTCATCCAAAGATTCATTCTCCTTAATATTTCTGACAACACTTTCTATTACGCTTAAAGTTTTGATAGCTTGCCTATCAAATGTTCACATGACTCGCCCACCGTGTTACGTATAAACACATACTGTAAGATTTCCTTTGGTAACAATGATGTCGTTAACCAATATAAACATAAACTATCAGTAACCTTCTAACTCCCCCCTCCCATTACTCCTAATCATGAGCTACGTCAAGTTATCTCCCCATTGACTATCCCCTCCAATCACTCCTAATCATGAGCTACGTTAAGTTGTCTCCCCTTTGACTATCCCCTCCCATTACTCCTAACCATGAGCTACGTCAAGTTATCTCCCCTTTGAATATCCCCTCCCATTACTCCTAATCATGAGCTACGTCAAGTTATCTCCCCTTTGACTATCCCCTCCAATCACTCCTAATCATGAGCTACGTCAAGTTGTCTCCCCTTTGACTATCCCCTCCCATTACTCCTAACCATGAGCTACGTCAAGTTATCTCCCCTTTGACTATCCCCTCCCATTACTCCTAATCATGAGCTACGTCAAGTTATCTCCCCTTTGAATATCCCCTCCCATTACTCCTAATCATGAGCTACATCAAGTTATCTCCCCTTTGACTATTTCTACGTAAGTTCGCGTTTGCGTATCCCAGTTGAAACGGTTCAGGTGGCACAGAAATATTCCATGATAAACGAACAAACTTGGCCCGAACTATAGACAGAGCTAAAAATACAGTTATGGTAAATAAATAACAATATATTGAGAATATCATATTCTTCTTTAACGCGTCCACTTAATCATATAATGTATCTTAAAATCCACATGTGGATTGACCTTGTTTTAAAAAGAAATAATGCAATCTAGCAATAGTCAGCATTTTAGTTTCGGTCAGGCACATCTGTACCCCTCAGTCTACACATGCTGAATACTCCCGAGGTCAGCCTCGGTTCAGATCTGCGCCTGTTGTTTTCTTTCAGGTTCAACTGTTTCAACCGGTTGAACCGCATATGCAAAAGGGGCCTTACTCACTGGATTTTTTAATACAACAGCCCCGATCACTGATTGATGTCCAGTTATCTCCCCTTAGACTATTGGTAACACACTCATTAGTCTGGTATTAGTAGCTGGAATCTCTTTCAAGAATCACCACCTCCCTGTCAAGTTATCTAACTCATCTGTCCCTCAAGTTGTTAACCCATTTAAGTCATCTGTCGCTCAATTTAACAAAACTTATATATTCAAGTTATTAGTCGCTCATATTGTTTGAGGTAAATTTGAGTACACCTGGAAACTTGATTTTCCTCCACAGTTCTCTTGAGTGAGATTCCAAACTACAGAAATATCACAACACATGGGCAGGACTGTCCTCATCAGCACAACGACATGAGATATGGATGATGTCCCTTTACAAGTTAAGAACAACGCTCTCCTGTCAATATCCCTGCTTCAAGGTGTCTCCTTGGTGGTTCCGAATTGGTTGAGTTTTTTCTTGTATTCCTCCGCCTCTTCCTCCTTCTGTTTGAGCTGCTGTTTGTAGTTCTCCGCCTGTTTCTGGATCTCCTCCAGTTGTTTACGTAGAGCGTCCTTATCTAGGCTCTCCAGACTCTCTTTGTTCTGTAATCATCAAATAAGTAAATACTGTATAGTTGCTCATTTTTTGTGGGGGTTTTAATTTCGCTACATTCACGATCACCAAAGATAGTGCGAAATTAAACACCCAGTGAATATTAACACCATGAATAAACAGAGATAAAAGAAAAGACCTGTTTATTATATTCCTGCTGAATAACGATGACGATAAAACACCCATCAGTATCTCTCTATGTACCTCTCTAATGCTGAACATTTAAAGGTAACCAACTGGTGTCTGTGGTCATACCAATTAGGACAAGCACCAGCTTTTCTTTGTAGGCAATAGATTTACAGAATAGGGCTTAGGTATGTTTGAAAACTTATCATTATTATTATTACTACATGGTTAACAGCTCATCAACACAGGAGAAGTCACTTGGCCAACAAATGGTCGACAAAAACCTTTAATTCTTCACCAGTTGATTATCAGCAATAAAATCCAATCAGGGCAGGAACATTCTACATGTCTGGCATACATAGGTTTCAAAGCTGCTATTCTTTTAATTGAGTAAGTTATCTAGTGCTTCACCCCAGGTAGGTTTGACCTCTGACCCAACAATGATCAATGATTTTGTTGTGTATGACTTACCTCCAGGAGTTTCTGTATGTCAACCGATGCCGAGTCCCCCTCCCCCTCGTCCGTCCGCTGACGTTTAGCTGGGGGCTCCTCTGTAAACAAACAATAATGTCTTCAGTATTATCAACAAGTGGGTTGGGGGGATGGGGGGGGGAATCCTTTAAAATTAAAATGTTGTGAAAGTTTCAATGGAGGAATCACTGTTTTTTTTCACTAAATGCTTTCATATATGATATTTGGACAGAAGAAAATTTGAAATCATAGGGCTCAAAACACAAGGGAGCCAATCCTTTATATTTCAACACATTTATTTGATTTTCATTTTTATATGTATGAAGGTTGATGTTTTTTTCTTGAGAAATAATCAAAAGCGCTATCACTTATCTTATTGGTTATTTGTGTGGTCTTCCGTGACTGAACATTTCATACAGGATTACCGGTGTATACCAGGCCTCTGTACAGTGACTGAACATTTCACACAGCATTAACTGTGTATACCGGGCCTCTGTACTGTGACTGAACATTTCATACAGGATTAACTGTGTATACCAGGCCTCTGTACTGTGACTGAACATTTCATACAGGACTAACTGTGTATACCTGGCCACTGTACTGTGACTGAACATTTCATACAGGATTACCTGTGTATACCGGGCCTCTGTACTGTGACTGAACATTTCATACAGGATTAACTGTGTATACCTGGCCACTGTACTGTGACTGAACATTTCATACAGGATTAACTGTGTATACCTGGCCTCTGTACTGTGACAGAACATTTCACACAGGATTAACTGTGTATACCAGGCCTCTGTACTGTGACTAAACATTTCATACCAGATTAACTGTGTATACCGGGCCTCTGTACTGTGACTGAACATTTCATACAGGTTTAACTGTGTATACCGGGCCTCTGTACTGTGACTGAAGATTTCATACAGGATTAACTGTGTATACCTGGCCACTGTACTGTGACTGAACATTTCATACAGGATTACCTGGGTATACTGGGCCTCTGTACTGTGACTGAACATTTCATACAGGATTAACTGTGTATACCGGGCCTCTGTACTGTGACTGAACATTTCATACAGGATTACCTGTGTATACCAGGACTCTGTACAGTGACTGAACATTTCATACAGGATTAACTCTGTATACCGGGCCTCTGTACTGTGACTGAACATTTCATACAGGTTTAACTGTGTATACCGGGCCTCTGTACTGTGACTGAACATTTCATACCGGTTTAACTGTGTATACCGGGCCTCTGTACTGTGACTGAACATTTCATACAGTATTAACTGTGTATACCTGGCCACTGTACTGTGACTGAACATTTCATACAGGTTTACCTGTGTATACCGGGCCTCTGTACTGTGACAGAACATTTCATACAGGATTAACTGTGTATACCAGGCCTCTGTACTGTGACTAAACATTTCATACAGGATTAACTGTGTATACTGGGCCTCTGTAGTGTGACTGAACATTTCATACAGGATTAACTGTGTATACCTGGCCTCTGTTCTGTGACTGAACATTTCATACAGGATTAACTGTGTATCCCAGGCCTCTGTACTGTGACTGAACATTTCATACAGGATTACCTGTGTATACCGGACCTCTGTACTGTGACTGAACATTTCATACCAGATTACCTGTGTATACCGGGCCTCTGTACTGTGACTGAACATTTCATACAGGATTACCTGTGTATACCGGGCCTCTGTTTTATCTGGCTATCTACTTACCTGTGGTGTCGACAGTAAGAGTTGCGTCCCCTGCTCCTCCACCTGTAATCTCCTCTAGCACCGTCGTCTCCTCAGCAGTCAGCTCTGATTGGTCGTGACCAGCTACTATGGTTATAACTTTCTGAAAAATCCAATCAAAACACGAAAAATAAAAAGATTACTTTATCAAGTAAAAATCAGCTGCATTTAGAAATACATTATGTACCTGTAGAAAAGTATTGGGACACTCTACCATAACTACAAGGTCTGTACACAGTAGAAAAGTATTGGGACACTCTACCATAACTACCAGGTCTGTACACAGTAGAAAAGTATTGGGACACTCTACCATAACTACCAGGTCTGTACACAGTAGAAAAGTATTGGGACACTCTACCATAACTAACAGGTCTGTACACAGTAGAAAAGTATTGTGACACTCTACCATAACTACAAGGTATGTACACAGTAGAAAAGTATTGGGACACTCTACCATAACTACAAGGTCTGTACACAGTAGAAAAGTATTGGGACACTCTACCATAACTACCAGGTCTGTACACAGAAGAAAAGTATTGGGACACTCTACAATAACTACAAGGTCTGTACACAGAAAAGTATTGGGACACTCTACCATAACTACCAGGTCTGTACACAGAAGAAAAGTATTGGGGACACTCTACCATAACTAACAGGTCTGTACACAGTAGAAAAGTATTTGGGCACTCTACCATAACTACAAGGTCTGTACACAGTAGAAAAGTATTGAGACACTCTACCATAACTACAAGGTCTGTACACAGAAGAAAAGTATTGGGGACACTCTACCATAACTAACAGGTCTGTACACAGTAGAAAAGGATTTGGGCACTCTACCATAACTACAAGGTCTGTACACAGTTGAAAAGTATTGGGACACTCTACCATAACTACCGGGTCTGTACGCAGTAGAAAAGTATTGGGACACTCTACCATAACCACAAGGTCTGTACACAGTAGAAAAGTATTGGGTCACTCTACCATAACTACAAGGTCTGTACACAGGAGAAAAGTATTGGGACACTCTACCATAACTACAAGGTCTGTACACAGTAGAAAAGTATTTGGACACTCTACCATAACTTCAAGGTCTGTACACAGTAGACAAGTATTGGGACACTCTACCATAACTACAAGGTCTGTACACAGTAGAAAAGTATTGGGACACTCTACCATAACTACCGGGTCTGTACACAGTAGAAAAGTATTGGGACACTCTACCCTTACTACAAGGTCTGTACACAGTAGAAAAGTATTGGGACACTCTACCATAACTACAAGGAGACAAGCCTCACCTGTTGTTCTGTTTCCAGCCCTACAGTTTCCTCTTCTATTATTTCTGTTGATTCAGCTTCCTGGAGACCTTGTTGTTTGATTAGATTCAAAGCAATCTTCCCAGCCTCTGTATAAACAGGTTTATCACATAATGTACTGGGTTATCCAGTGAATATACCCATGTCAAAGTTGTTTGCGTATTAACCCATGTAATATATGAATTTTAAGCACTGTGATTGGATATAAATTTCAATTGTTTCAATTGTGACGTCACACCTAGGACAAATATATGACGTCATAGACTTAAACACTTGATTCAAAATGGCGGTTTGACATTTCAAGGATGCATGAAAATTGTCATTTTACACGAATGAATGCCACAAATCTTGATTGTGTGAAAAGGATCTTACACTCGTTTTCATTTCATATGAAATTTATGAAACTCGTCACAAATTTTTCATTTTAGCTTGCCAGACTTTGGCTGAATTGAAAAATTCTTCGACTCATTTTATAAATCTCACATGAAATGGAAACTCATGTAAGATCCTAAAGATATCAGGTATTTGACATGGTTACCACACTGTACAGTTGGGATGCAAGTCCTTTCTTCAGTCACATTGTACTTTCTCTTTACAACTATTTATTATTAAGTAACCAGTTTATTTTATTTTCAAAAGTATTCAAAACATGCTATCGACTAGGATGGTTATAACTGTCATTTCCTTTGTTGTGAGGTTAGACATCTATACAACAGCTACAGTGGCTATCGACTAGGATGGTTATAACTGTCATTTCCTTTGTTGTGAGGTTAGACATCTATACAACAGCTACAGTGGCCATTGACCAGGATGGTTATAACTGTCATTTCCTTTGTTGTGAGGTTAGACATCTATAACACAGCTACAGTGGCTATCGACTAGGATGGGTATAACTGTCATTTCCTTTGTTGTGAGGCTAGACATCTATACAACAGCTACAGTGGCCATCGACTAGGATGGTTATAACGTTCATTTCCTTTGTTGTGAGGCTAGACATCTATACAACAGCTACAGGGGCCATTGACTAGGATGGTTATAACTGTCATTTCCTTTGTTTTGAGGCTAGACATCTATACAACAGCTACAGTGGCTATCGACTAGGAAGGCTATAACTGTCATTTCCTTTGTTGTGAGGTTAGCCATCTATAAAACAGCTACAGTGGCTATCGACTAGGAAGGCTATAACTGTCATTTCCTTTGTTGTGAGGTTAGACATCTATAAAACAGCTACAGTGGCCATCGACTAGGATGGTTATAACTGTCATTTCCTTTGTTGTGAGGTTAGACATCTATAAAACAGCTACAGTGGCTACGGACTAGGATGGTTATAACTGTCATTTCCTTTGTTGTGAGGTTTAGACAACAACTGGTTACACTTCCATCATTTATCTATATGTATTAGCCCTAGAGAGAATATAAATAGGACCGTTTTATTTGTAAATGTTACATACACCTTTCAAACAAAGGCAAAATGACTTTCTTGCAAAACAGTGTAGTTCCCTGTTCAGGGACTGATTTGCCTGTAATTCCCTGTTCAGGGACTGATTTGCCTTATAATTACCTGTTCAGGGACTGATTTGCCTGTAATTACCTGTTCAGGGACTGATTTGCCTGTAATTACCTGTTCAGGGACTGATTTGCCTGTAATTACCTGTTCAGGGACTGATTTGCCTGTAATTACCTGTTCAGGGACTGATTTGCCTGTAATTACCTGTTCAGGGACTGATTTGCCTGTAATTACCTGTTCAGGGACTGATTTGCCTGTAATTACCTGTTCAGGGACTGATTTGCCTGTAATTACCTGTTCAGGGACTGATTTGCCTGTAATTACCTGTTCAGGGACTGATTTGCCTGTAATTACCTGTTCAGGGACTGATTTGCCTGTAATTACCTGTTCAGGGACTGATTTGCCTGTAATTACCTGTTCAGGGACAGATTTGCCTGTAATTACCTGTGAGTGTGATTGTTTGTCCGCTCTCCACAGCAGAGGTGATCATTCCTCCCTCAGATGTAGTGATCATGGTGATACCCTGACTCTCCAGCCAACTCAGGGCGTCATTACTATTCACACCTAAACAAAAACCAACAACATTACTCATAGGGTACGCCAGCCAACTCAGGGCGTCATTACTATTCACACCTAAACAAAAACCAACGACATTACTCATAGGGTACGCCAGCCAACTCAGGGCGTCATTACTATTCACACCTAAACAAAAACCAACAACATTACTCATAGGGTACGCCAGCCAACTCAGGGCGTCATTACTATTCACACCTAAACAAAAACCAACGACATTACTCATAGGGTACGCCAGCCAACTCAGGGCGTCATTACTATTCACACCTAAACAAAAACCAACGACATTACTCATAGGGTACGCCAGCCAACTCAGGGCGTCATTACTATTCACACCTAAACAAAAACCAACAACATTACTCATAGGGTACGCCAGCCAACTCAGGGCGTCATTACTATTCACACCTAAACAAAAACCAACGACATTACTCATAGGGTACGCCAGCCAACTCAGGGCGTCATTACTATTCACACCTAAACAAAAACCAACAACATTACTCATAGGGTACGCCAGCCAACTCAGGGCGTCATTACTATTCACACCTAAACAAAAACCAACAACATTACTCATAGGGTACGCCAGCCAACTCAGGGCGTCATTACTATTCACACCTAAACAAAAACCAACAACATTACTCATAGGGTACGCCAGCCAACTCAGGGCGTCATTACTATTCACACCTAAACAAAAACCAACAACATTACTCATAGGGTATGCCAGCCAACTCAGGGCGTCATTACTATTTACACCTAAACAAAAACCAACAACATTACTCATAGGGTACGCCAGCCAACTCAGGGCGTCATTACTATTCACACCTAAACAAAAACCAACAACATTACTCATAGGGTATGCCAGCCAACTCAGGGCGTCATTACTATTTACACCTAAACAAAAACCAACAACATTACTCATAGGGTACGCCAGCCAACTCAGGGCGTCATTACTATTTACACCTAAACAAAAACCAACAACATTACTCATAGGGTATGCCAGCCAACTCAGGGCGTCATTACTATTCACACCTAAACAAAAACCAACGACATTACTCATAGGGGTACAGGAGGTCTTTCTGCATGCAATCCAACCAGATATAGAATATGATAAAATCCATTAGTTCCATCCAAGTGATAATGGTTCAGTATAATATAAATAGAATGTGTAAGACGTGAATGTCCCAGGGCCAGCTACCATACAAATTATTGACATTGTTGGACAAATTTCAATAAATAGTAATTCTTGAACTCTGAATGATGAACTCTTTCAAGATTTCTCAAACAGATTTAGATTAAAAGAAAATTTGTATAAAGAATACTTGATATTTATATTAGTCTGATCAAACTACATTCAGAAATTAAGTTGCAACAAGGATGCTGAATTGGTTGACAAATTTCTACATAAAAGTGACTTAGTGAGCTTGTTGTTGACCGTAACCCTGAAGTATGACCACATTTGTGGTATTCTCATACTTGACCTTTGTATAAAGTTTGATAGAAAAGTCAGTTTAGAAATGAAGATGCTAGTGATGATGATGTCTCAGGATGGAACAGGAGGTGAGGCTACAGACATGGGTAACATTGTATATCCTCACCTCCTCAATAAATGGCGAGGCATGAAAGTATAATTTTAGTTCCTCGAGGCAATCTTTTCTCATATAATCTCATCTTCCTTAAAAACAAGTCAAATCAGCCAGAGGCTCAATCTTTACCTGTCTTGGCTAACATGTTAGATTGTGATAAAACTTGTTAACTCATAGCTAACATGTTAGATTGTGATAAAACTTGTTAACTCATAGCTAACATGATGTTGGTTTATGATACAACCCCTTTATCTACAGCTCACACTATATTGGTTTGTGATACGACCCCTTGATCTACAGCTCACACTATATTGGTTTATGATACGACCCCTTTATCTACAGCTCACACTATATTGGTTTATGATACGACCCCTTTATCTACAGCTCACACTATATTGGTTTATGATACGACCCCTTTATCTACAGCTCACACTATATTGGTTTATGATACGACCCCTTTATCTACAGCTCACACTATATTGGTTTATGATACGACCCCTTTATCTACAGCTCACACTATATTGGTTTATGATACGACCCCTTTATCTACAGCTCACACTATATTGGTTTATGATACGACCCCTTTATCTACAGCTCACACTATATTGGTTTATGATACGACCCCTTTATCTACAGCTCACACTATATTGGTTTGTGATACGACCCCTTATCTACAGGTCACACTATATTGGTTTATGATACGACCCCTTATCTACATGTGGTGTTTGGGTTCTTTTGCAATAGATGACGAATACCATATATCTTTGATTTAGTGGGTATTTATTTCCCTGTAACAATATTAAAACACACATGAGACAATATACAGAAACGAACTCGCCTAACAATACATTTACATATGGACAATTCACGTTGTAACGTACGATACTTTAAAAGACGTAAGGTTTATAAAACAATTATTTAAAGTAGCCTAGAAAACTATATATGAATATGGTTCACATAATACTTATAATACCAGTAGACTACCCCGAAGTATAAAATCAGTGTTCAATAAGGAAAGTGTTCACTTAGTCAATAACCACACCCATAATTATATATGAGCAATTTACGGCACGTTATAGCATTCCCAATAAATATAAATTATGGAGCATTAATATTTATCAGCATAAATATTAAGTTTAGCAATAGCTTATATATTGTATTTGACCAATAGCTTACCCTGTATGTGGTACCGGGGATCCACTAGTATAATCTGCCAGGTATGTATATTTCGTAAGTATGTATATATGGCGATGTTGCCTCTACCAGGAGCAGATAGGAAGTGAATGGAAAAGAAAGGACAGAGAAGCAAAGAAAACATTGAAGCGGGAAATATCACGCAATGCGACAGGTGTCAGAGGTCAGTTTGTCACTGGTCAAACAGGTATACAACATTCACAATTACGTCACACTCTCATACATCCCATTCAAAACGAAAGTAACACACGAGACTAGGCGACAGCGATTGCGGATGCGGAGCGCGGATTACGGATTAAAATCAACGACACATTGTAAGACAAAGTAATCCTAATAAGACTCAATATATTTTAGTGAATCTTTAGGAATATAAGGAATTAAAATGAATTAACAAATCTAACCGGGTGCCACATACAGGTCACACTATATTGGTTGATGATACGACCCCTTATCTACAGCTCACACTATATTGGTTTATGATACGACCCCTTATCTACAGCTCACACCATATTGGTTTATGATACGACCCCTTTATCTACAGCTCACACTATAATGGTTTGTGAGAGGACCCCCTTATCTATATCTCGCACTATAATGGTTTGTGAGAGGACCCCCTTATCTACAGCTCACACCATATTGATTTGTGAGAGGACCCCCATACTACCTTGTGAGGTTGTTCCCGGCGCTGTGGCTTCTGCCAGTGCTGCTAATGTTGCCAGGACAGAAGAGTTGTCTGAACTCTCTGAAAAAACAATTCAAATCATGCTTTTGGAGAAAGACAGAGGTGTTTATTTTAGTAGAAAAAAGTGTTGTTTCAAAACATAGTACTGTGGACAAGCCTACATTATTCTCAAGATTTAACATGATTGAACTATGGAACAGAAAAGGACTCTCTCATTTATAATATAGGTTTTGTCTCCTGTTCAGGTGGAGGGGTCTAAATTCATTTTGATATTTAGAGATTTTTAATAAATAATTATTACTCAGTAGTTCTTTTGCAGTTCACTAAAATAGACCAATCAAAAAAGGCTAATGAAACAGGTTTTTGACTTGTTATGTTAAGTATCCATTTGTAGGATATCACTGTGTAATTAAATTCAATTATCAAATGGTGTTCGTGAAAGATAAGTGGCCCAAATTTCTCAAAGATAAAACTTCGGACCTACTGGTAAGTCAATTTATCAGATATTTTGTGATATTGATCCATATCTCCCACCTATAATTTGCATCGGGCCTAACCTTGAGAAATTTGTTTACCTGGCGATCTAAGGTCTTCCCTAGTGAAAAGTCACACAAGTCATTTTCATTTTTCACACATCACATGCCAACTGAACAAGGCATCACAAACAATACAAATCCCCTCGTGTGTAGGTCGAGATTTTATAGTGCACTTGGTACGTCTCACTTTAGCAACATCACGAACATTGGTCAAGGTTTTCTCACGCTTCACCACTACATGAAGCTTTATAAAACTCCAAACAGAAATACCAACTCATTTGAGGTATTGTCATACTTCAAGATACTTGAACAACATCATATGATTTTGATAAAAATCCAAGCAGGATAAATTTGCTAGAGCAATGATAAAAAAATTCTATAAATAGTAATGGTGACATTGAACTTGACCTTTTGACCCTGAATGACCAATATATAAAGTTTCATCAAAATCTGTGCAGGAATGAAGCTGATTTAGTGATGACAGAAAGTGAACATACGTAGACACAAACGTACCTATATCCCATCCCCTCCCTGGCTTTGTCGGGAGGGGGGGGGGGGAAAGAAAATCAGAGACATCTTTACTTACTGGGTTCTTTGGTGGTTTTGGCGATATTGTGATAGAGATTCACAGGGAGGACATCTTTGTGCCCAACTTCTGTCTGCAATGAGTCAGACGTTGTCACGGTAACTGTTTCTATGGCGTCCGCCTCAACCTCTGTTGTTTCTATGGTGACCGATTCTCCTTCCTCTAGACCCTGTATTTCTGTATGCTATCAAAACAGTTCAAAGGAAATTCAGAGGAAAATATTGAAATTCAAACACTTAAGTTTCAATTTTTGTTTGTTAAATAAAAGTCAATTTTTAGCAGACTTTTAAACCCTGTAGACATCTACATATATATTAAACATCTGTATATTTTAGATTTTGAGAAAGTGTAAAACTTACTAGTATATTTTTAATTGGGTAACAAAATGGCACAGAAACAAAGTCTGACCTCAGAGTTCGTAAACACGAAGACTTGTTGTTTGTATTATGTTACATTTTGCAACAATCACATGACAATGATGACAGGCAGTAAGAAAATAATACTTATAAAAATTTCTTTAACATCTGTGCTATGTTCCCTGTGTATCACATACCTGTGCTAACCGTAACATCTGTGCTATGTTCCCTGTGTATCACATCCCTGTGCTAACTGTAACATCTGTGCTATGTTCCCTGTGTACCACATACCTGTGCTAACTGTAACATCTGTGCTATGCTCCCTGTGTATCACATACCTGTGCTAACTGTAACATCGGTGCTATGTTCCCCGTGTATCACATACCTGTGCTCACTGTAACATTTGTGCTATGTTCCCCGTGTATCACATACCTGTGCTCACTGTAACATTTGTGCTATGTTCCCCGTGTATCACATACCTGTGCTGACCGTAACATCTGTGCTATGTTCCCTGTGTATCACATGCCTGTGCTAACTGTAACATCTGTGCTATGTTCCATGTGTATCACATACCTGTGCTAACTGTAACATCGGTGCTATGTTCCCCGTGTATCACATACCTGTGCTAACCGTAACATCTGTGCTATCTTCCCTGTGTATCACATACCTGTGCTAACTGTATCATCTGTGCTATGTTCCCTGTGTATCACATACCTGTGGTAACTGTAACATCTGTGCTATGTTCCCTGTGTACCACATACCTGTGCTAACTGTAACATCTGTGCTATGCTCCCTGTGTATCACATACCTGTGCTAACTGTAACACCTGTGCTATGTTCCCTGTGTATCACATACCTGTGGTAACTGTAACATCTGTGCTATGTTCCCTGTGTATCATATACCTGTGCTAACTGTAACATCTGTGCTATGTTCTCAGTGTATCACATACCTGTGCTAACTGTAACATTTGTGCTATGTTCCCCGTGTATCACATACCTGTGCTAACCGTAACATCTGTGCTATGTTCCCTGTGTATCACATACCTGTGCCAACTGTAACATCTGTGCTATGTTCCCTGTGTATCACGTACCTGTGCTAACTGTAACATCTGTGCTATGTTCACTGTGTATCACATACCTGTGCTAACTGTAACATATGTGCTATGTTCCCTGTGTATCACATACCTGTGCTTACTGTAACATCTGTGCTATGTTCCCTGTGTATCATATACCTGTGCTAACTGTAACATCTGTGCTATGTTCCCTGTGTATCACATACCTGTGCTAACTGTAACATCTGTGCTATGTCCGATCGCCCATTGGAGACAGCAATATCAAGTGGGGTTTTGTCAAACTAAAACAGGGTTTAAAGTGACAATAAATGTACATTATTAATAAAGAGATATGCCACATCCAGAATAACATCTACACTACAGGTAAGTAGCTGATCAAAGCAGAAATCCAAGGGAATTAAAAGGACATACATTATCAATTGTAGTGCATCATTGAATATATTTTCCGGAGATTTCTGTTCAATAATCAATATGTTCTTAAAGAACTAAATTAAACTCAGCCTTTTGACACTTATAATTTTTTTGTGACAAGTGAAAATCACTAATTCATGACAAGCATCTTTGTGTTGACTTTGATGGTCACATATCTGATAAAATGACACTAAACTGACATTAAGACTTGATATATTAGAAATAGAAAATCAACCTTTTTTCATATATTTTTTGTGCATTGGTAAGTTAACTTATAGATAGTAGATATTTCTTGTAAAACAAATGTATCTCTAACCTTTACTTAAGTATGTTCTACAATGCTCTAAAGGGATTTTCCTTCCGAAGCAAAGACCTAGAGTTACCTACCTTGTTGTCACAACTCGTATCGGCCCCATGTCTGACAAGTGACTCAATCACACCAAGGTGGCCTTTCTCTGTCGCCCAGTGTAATGGTGTCATCTTTAACTACAAAACAATGAAGTAAAAGAAAGATACAGGTACAATGAGACTGGACAGATTATTAAACCATCTTTTATTTTTCTATTCAGTAATTACCCAAAACACATCAGCAAGCTATCTTTTATATACTATCTAGATATCATACAAAACAAAACATCAAACTATCTTTTATATACTATCTAGATATCATACAACACAAAACATCAAGCTATCTTTTATTAATCTACTCATTTAAAATGCAGAGAGTGAATTGCGTACACTTCTATTAAAAGACACTGGATATGTGTTTTAATACATAATTGTGAAACAATGCAATTTACATGTTATTTGGAAAAAATAAATTGTTTTTTTTAAATTTGAAAAAGTTTTGAATTTTTCAAAAAAAATGCATCAAAATTAAACATTTGGTATGCGTTTTTCTTTATCATTTTCTAATAATGTCATATAAGTGATGTGATCCTGACCATGTCTTTGGCATCGATGTCGGCAGCATGCTGGATGAGGAGCTCCACGATGTCCACATGACCTTCCTGAGCGGCCACATGCAGCGGAGTACGGTCCACCTTTGTCCGCGCGTCTCGACTGATGCCTGCCCTCAGGAGTATCTCTGCCGTCTCTATGTGGCCGAACTGTGTGGCGAAGTGGAGCGGTGACGTACCAAGCTGACAACCAGAGCAACAGGAACGTAGTCACACATTCATTAAAATAAGTTCAAACAAAAATACATGCAGTATTATTTCCCAGAAAAGTCCCCATGAAATTTCACAAAAAAGATTCACGTGAACAACACGTGCACCTTCTTATGACATACAATTCCTTAATGCAATATTTATATATACATGATCGTCCTATTCAAGGGAGAACAATGCATATATAATATCCTCCATGTTTCCAAAATGTGGAATACCAAACAAGATGCCAAATGGGCCTGTATTGCTTCCCTGGTAATAATCTCACAATAGTAACCAAGGTTTAAATAATTAAACTAGCTGAATTAAGTTACATGGTAAATACAACCAGTCTAGACCTTTTCTAAAGATTTTTTCAACTCATTCACCCCTACATTTTAAAACTTGACTTGCCCAGTCTTTGATTTGGTCAGGTTCAAATGTGACTTCAGGGAGGAATTGGTTAAACATCTGACTTCTGTGACCTTGAAAATGGGTCAAGGTCATTTATATAAACAAACTTGCAGGCCTTCATCCCTGCAGGCTACTGGCCAGATTATCTTCACTGTAGGTCCTTTTGTTAAAATTGCTTAAAGAATTTAACACATTTGACCCCCATGACCTTGAAATTAAAGTAGGTCAATGTTATTCATTTGAACAAACATTGGAGTCCTTTATCCCAGCATGCTTTGCGCAATATCACCATCCTGGGCCTTGTGAATATTTAGAAGAATTTCTTTAAAGATATCCTTAAACTTTTGACCTCTGTGACCTTGAAAGCAAGTCGGGGTCATTCATTAGAAGAAAAAAAACCTTCTAGACCTCCATCTCAGCATGCTATTAACCAAATATCATCACCTCAGGCATATTGTTTATTCAGAAGAAGTTGTTTAAACAAAAAGGTTGATGCCTGATGGGCTTGTCTATTCTTGCCAGGTGAGCTTTAAACAATAATAATGATAATTATAAAATTGAAGATGTTATAAACCGATTTATCACTTGCTAGCTCGTGGGTCATCTCAAAGCGGTTCACAAATTATTATCTGTGGTTATACAAACAGGTTGTGGCAGGCACACTATACAACATACACATATTTGCTGTTGTGACTATATACCAACCCAGTCAGTGGTGAAGGGCGCCCCATTGGACATGAGAGTGCGAACTTCCTCTGTCTCGCCACGCTTGGCTGCATCCAGCAGACGTTTGCCAAGATCGACCAATGACATTCCAGATGTGTTCTTGAAGCCTTCACGTTTGGGTAAAACGATGTTGACTTCCTGTGCCAGAACTTGCTTTATCTGCTTCACAGCCTGCATCAAGCGCTACATAGGCTTACCTGAAACACATATACCAAGATTTATATTTCGGGATTTTTTTAAATACAATATAATGAACCTGAAATAAGCAGCTACCTGTCTAATGCGGCCAGCGGTCACTAAACTCTGGCCCGAGACCTGTATTCAGCGGTCATTTTGTCCAGAAATTGACATCAAGAAGACCACAATGTATATTAACAAGAACACATCTCAATAAAGCACAGCTAATTACAATGTGTAATTAAAAACCATAAACAAGTAAGGTTTGACACGTTGAATTGACAAGTTATTTACACAGCTATTTTCAGCTTGCAAATTGGGGCAGGTCCTACCGACCCATCAACAATGTTTTACAAA
Organism: Mizuhopecten yessoensis; assembly: GCF_002113885.1. Classification (NCBI taxonomy): domain Eukaryota; kingdom Metazoa; phylum Mollusca; class Bivalvia; order Pectinida; family Pectinidae; genus Mizuhopecten; species Mizuhopecten yessoensis. The sequence continues at coordinate 879,495 of NW_018408884.1, forward strand.
CAAAACAATTAATCCCACCTTGTGTACTCAATCAGCTTGTGATTTTCAAAACAAGTATGATCTTTTCTGGTATCTGTACATACTGTATCCAAAGCTACTCAGGCCTAATATGATATGTGATGAAAAAACTTGCCACTATATTGTATGTGGAAAACAGATCTGCTTCCGGTCTGCCAGTCACTATATCTATATCAACGAAGCACACATCATGTCAAAAGGATAAATTTCACAGCGCAGACACTGAATCAGATTTTTTTTCATTACTATGTCATGATTTATTTCTATATCTTTATTTGGTTTGTAGTAGCTGTGCGAGATCAGGACATTAGTGTTAACCTTTCCATACGGCACATGGGTGCTGTGAATAAACCGTTACGCTAAGTTGAAAGCTCAAAGATTCTTGCAAATTCTAGATTTATTGAGTGATTTATTTATAAGTGATGAATTAACTAAATACTGATATATCATTTCATTAGAAAATTATTTGAACCACATAGATCAGAATACATCGCAATGCAGAATTTCATTTAAAGTAGATATACATGTAGATTTCAGTACTAGTACTGGTGGTTGTCTGCTAGCGCAAATTATATGTGGAACACTGTGTAGCCAAACAAAAATTCATCATTTCAAGAAATTTATCACCAAAACGCCTTTGTATTTGATTGATTATGCATTTATATTCAAGTATGAAATCGTACCCCTGTTAATAAAGGGAGAAAAAGTCAAAATAACATAGCAGCCTATAATGCCGGGAAAATGTCATTATAACCTGTGGATAATGTATGAAAACTTGGTTGTGATTTTCGGGTGAGCCTGGTTTTAGCAGCCACTTGTCTTAAGCAGCCAATTTCTGCTGGTCCCTTGGGTGGCCTAGGCCTCTTAATACAGGTTTGACTGTATGTTTCAAATCTGCCAATATGATATATCACCCGAGACTTAAGAGGTTCTGAAAGCGGATGCTCTTTAAATCTTCTACAAAAACTGTCAAAAGCGAAGAAACAAGCTGCAAGATTACTGTTGGATGCTCCATTTGATACACCATCAGTAGAACTGTTTTCTTCATTAGGGTGGTTACCAATTGGCAAATATTTGAAATTCAAAAGAGGTGTTATGGTGTACAAATGTATAAATAATCTAGTTCCAGGATATCTTTCTAATCAATCTAATTTGTCTAACAACAGATATACTAGATCAGCATCCCAAAACTCTGTCAAGGTACTCAAACACCGTACCACATTTTATTCCAAACACTTTTTGGTACAAGGGAGCCAGATTTGGAATAATTTACCGGTTGAAGTAAGACTCTCTTCCTCCTTGACAAAACTCAAACAAAATATGATTGGGAACATTAAGAATGCGGTTTAATTGTCTTTTATTTTTACTATTATACTTTTTAGATATAGCTTTGATTTGTTTTATTTTCGCTATATTAGCGTGTATTCTGTCAATTTTTAGCTTTTGCTACATTAGCATATATGTAAATTAGACAATTTGTCTTTTAATGAAAACCATAATGGGTTAAGCACGGAATATATTTCGTGCTTCTGTGATAATTTTATTGTAATTGTATTGAACGACCAATTTTACTAACAGAGGACCCTGTGGAAGATTAGCTTTGCTAAACAGGTTTTGTATCCTCAATAAATAAAAGTTTATTATAAAGTAGATCTAAGATGGCACACAAGGTCTATACATGCAGCTTTCATGATCTCTGGACAAAAAGCAGGTTGTAATTGCTTGCATAAAATATGTGTAGTAGGACGAGGAACAGTGATAAAGATAGAACCGTCGCAAGGTCTCTAACCCGCAACCCTTGGCTCTCAATGCACATCTTTTACACTATATATAACCTCCTTTTTTCAAACACCAACCCAGGTTCTTGGACTCCCCACCAAGGGTTCTCCTACCTTGAACTGGGAGGGTCAACGGCACCAATTTGTAGTAGGACAAGGATTAGTGATAAAGATAGTGCCGCCGCTAGGGCTCAAACCCGTGACCCTTGGCTCTCCAGTCTGATGCTCTACCACCTCCATCTCAAGTTCAAAGGGTTCTGCATTCAAACCCTGGTCTGGACATACACTTTTCCATCAACTTGTACATTAATATATGTAACAGGAGAGGAAAAATGAATGGCCAGACTTGGGTTTGAAGCTGGGACCCTCCAAACTCTAGACGGATGCTCTACTAATTGAGCTATTTGGTCGCCGTGATTGACCCAGTCCAGTTCCGCAACATATATATATAACATTACTACCTTTTAAATAGATAAATTGTGATATTTTTGTGCAATATTATTGTTTCAAAATCACTCAGTAAGACGTGTACATGCGCCACAAGATTCAAGGCAGTTTTTATCAGATACATCAAAATGTTTTTACACCTAACCTGCTGTAGGCCTAAGAACGATCAAGTCAAGTCAATTTAACGTCAATATGATTACAAAGATAAACACAAGCTCGTTTAGAGAGCTTTTACAATCGACAAAACAAATAAAAAACGATGCTTTCACTTAGCTAGTCAGGTCGGGGAAAAACACTAACTTGCGTATGGATTTGTTATTTAAAATAGCCAAAATCACTTGAATCTTAACTGTTTCAAATTGTTTGTCCAAGACGCATTTATTCAGTCATGAAACATAATACAAATGCAAAAATAAAGTTAAGTTGCATGTGGGAAAGTACCAAAAATAGATGCAATACTTCTGGTAAAGTTACATCAAGTTTCTTTAGTAGCCAACGCTTTCAGTAAACATCTTTTAGCAAAATATTATTTACCTTGTCGTAAATTAATGCGATTTTTAATAATATCTTGCAAAAGTTACTGTTAAAGCGATTTGTGTTATTTTTTAATAACAAATCCATACTCCAACTTACGTAAAATAGGCGAGTTTGCGTATTATACGCAAGTTGTGGTTTTCCCCAACCTGCTAGTTGCTGGTGCCTGGTGCAGCAGTCGATTACTTATTTCAGCTTGCATAAAGCAGCTCTCAGCACTCGATCAATAGAACAAGACTGGTTTTAACAAATTTAAAAATTTCTTTATCTGCAACGTGTTCATTAAGAAGGAGGCGATGTGGTGATCCGAACAAAGTGAGCCTATAAGTTACAGTAGCCATGCGCCTGTGTCAATGAATGTCAACAACAAACCAGCGGAAGTTGCATGTGGTCGGAGCGGAAAGGACAACAAGATATCAACATCCGCTAAGTCTTCAGACAACAGATATGGCAACGTTATAATAATATTGTAGGACATCAAAATATGTGCCTAAATAAACAATTTTTACCCGTTTGAATATGATTTTAGGACGAAACTCCGTTTGAAAGCCAAGACATCCGGAAGTTGGAAATAAAACAAGTAGTCCGGAAACGCTTTAAGCCTTTTCACATAATATGATATTATTTCGCAGTGTAAAAATTCCCTTGAATTGATTATATCCGTCAACAATTACATTTGAGTCCAAATTAAATGACATATCCGGATATTATAAGCTTCAAATACTAAAGGGCATCAAAAAAATCAAACTTACACTGAGAATCAAATAGTTGAGATCTACTTACTGAGCGAGCTTAGGTTGTGATGAGGCTAACGGGAAATAGCGGGCTAAACGATATTTTGCGATATTTCACATTCAACCTACTTCCTGTTAATAATTAACCCCGCCCATTTGTACAGTTGATTGACGTTTCGACCACAAGTTCATTATTGGAAGAAAAACCCAAAAAGAGAACGTGTTATTTATCTTAACAAAAAAGTTCATAACTTTCTTTACAAACATCAACACATCTTATTGACTAACTTCTTAAGTTGTTGGTTTTTTATATTTATTTTACTCAGAGACTCTATTTTACTGCATTTAATTTTCTCGTAGGTCAGACATCTTTTTTAATTGACTTATATTTCAATAGTATTTAAACGGCTCATAAAATAAACGCTTTTGCTGTTATGCATGCGTTATATCCTAAGCTTTTCATGGCATCAAACATAAGAACAATGTCCCTTTTTTCGAGATTCTAATTTGAGCGGATTTTAGTACAACCGTAAAAAGCTGACGAGGTCGCTTATGAGACCTCATCACATCAACTTCCTGTTAAAATTAGCCACGCCTTTTAGCTTCACGTTTGAACTTTTCACAAATGAAAGATGGTATCTGGAGTTAAAGGATATCAACAATGACACCAATTAGACTACGTGTTAACAGAAAGAAGTATGCTTACTTCCTCAAGTGTTCGTAAAATTCCGAGACTGAAAACACAGCAAGTATCCATGGAAAGGCGTAGAAGATTGATGAAGTTTGTTTACGTGCCAAGGCCATTGTGTACATCACAATCACATTGTGTAGCGCACAGGACACAACATCAGCACATGGTCAACAGATAGCGACTTCAATATCTCTTGATCGTTGGTAACAAAATGCCGCCCTAATTAAGATGTGATGAATGATCTCCGAGTACAATAAGAAACGTCCGTGATACATGATGCTAGGGACTCGGGCATCTGTCTTATAATGAGATTTATTGTTTTATTAATTGAGAAACAAAAACACTTTACTTGTCTAGTCATTATTTAATCATTTTATGTTTTTCAGTTTTACAATCTACTTACACTTTTTATCGCTGGTGCTAATTTCATAATTTTAAGTAATGAAATGAATAGTGGACACTCGCGTGCAATCGCAAATACTTGCGAACGAAGTCAGAATAAACTTCAGATGATAGCAGAAATGTTGCTTCTGTCTTGTGAGGCCCGTCCGCTTCGATCATGTTTTTCTAGTCACATTGTCAGTCCGTCCTACCTCCATGAAAAAATATCGGCCACCGTTAAAACAATTATGACTTTGATGAAGGCTATTATAGCGCATGTACATATGATCTCCACAAAATGGCTTGAAATTTGTGAAGGGCTTCAAGAATTGAGTTCTACGACAATCGGTTTGATCGAACTGTGCAGTCACACAGCCTACTTGGTTGCAGTGGACTTCCCCGGCTGTGAGCTGGCAGAGGATGGACTCGTCGACAGATACAGTGTGTTGCTGTCAGGCTTGGAGATAAAGATGAGTTGTAACCGATTGAAGCGTGCACGGGTAGAAGATTTAACCCCACAACTCATAATAGATCTGTGTTCCAACATCTCACGCCATATCTCTGTGATCACAGATATATGTCGCCTGGCCGGAGAATCGGTCACGGATGAGAGCACATCTGATCAGTTCAAACTTTGTGTGAAGAGTGTGACCTGTGCTGCGGGATGCCTGATTGCCAGTATAAAATCCTACAAGTCGCATCCCAGCCATACGCATCATTCCAGAGTGATCGTTTTCTGTGAACCCGTTCTGGCAGCATCCACAGCACTAGTCGGTTTTGCCACGGAAGACGATTTTACAGGAAAGCAAGCTCTACTTACATCAAAAGCTAGAGACACACAGAAGGCAGTACTAGGTGAGAGATGAGTCAGAGATGTCAGAGGAAGTGACGTCTTTGTTTAACCATTATCTGATCAGGTTCAGATGGTATAAACTAGGGCTGCAGCGATACATTAACATGATGATACACTACGTATTACGATAATGTGGTCACGATGCGTTATCATTTTAACCCCCCTATATAGCTACACAATTTAAGTAATTGATAGTATACTTTCAAAAAAATGAGGGAGGTAATATTTCTTTGCATTTTGATGATCTGATGATGAGCCCGAAATAAGGTTTTGCTAGAATTTGTATAAGCCTGTTTATAAACTTTTGAATTCAGGATCGAACCTGCTGACAAATTCAAGCAAAAATATGTATACATATTATATAACCTATTGAAGTATAGATGTACAGTTGTAGAAGATGAGAGCTAATATCGTGTTTGTGTTGTAGGGTCCTGTATGAGTATCGTGTCGGCGGTTATACAGCTATGTAAGACCGTGCGTGACCTGGTTTACGATGTGATGAAGACACAACACCGCGAGAAACTCCACCTTTGTACGGATTCTGTTGAGCGTGCTTCGTCGAGGTTACATGACACCTTGGAGCAGCACAGTATAAGTGAAAGGGCCCTGGAGTTATGCAAAGTAAAAAACGACGAGGAAAATAGTAAGAATGAAGTGGACGAACATTGCGACAGTTACCATAGCGACAGCACTTCTACCTCCACTGTGTCTGGATCAGAAAACTCGGGAAACTCAATGGCATCAAGATGATGAAGATGTATTTAGTCCTTCGTCCTATTCCTTGCTTCCTATCCTCCCTTCTCCCTCTCTTCCTAACCCTTGCCTTCCTCCATCTCTCAAACACTCCCTCTCCCTTTGTACACATTGGTTGTTTAAATTAAGTGAGATTGTTTGATAATCAATTTATTCACAACTTTTTCATAATATTTATAATTCATTTTTTTTATCAGTTATTTCTTTAATACTTACATGCTTATTTGCTATCTAACTTTTCAGTTGTTTTGTGGTCAAATATATTGACAACTTTGAAGTATTTAAACGGCCCATTCACAGAACGATTTTTTACACAACTAAATCATTTGGAATGATTGTGGTATACTTATATGTAACATAGTTAAAAGGTTTGCACACATTCAGTTGAAATTGCCTTAGTTAAAGTTTTATTTAGGCCTGTCTGTAATGTTTATTGTGTCTATTTTGTTTCTGAGTATTTTTTATGCGTATCGTTAATACTTTACCCCACTCTCTTATGTTTTGTAGTGGAATGTTGATTTATAGGTTATGTAGGTCACCATTTGTCTGGTGAGGTGCTGTTTGTTCTAGTCAATATATAATAAAATATTTATCTAAGGAATCACTATCGTAGCAAGCAACGGTATAAAAATCTGGTGCTTGGGATGATGAGCAAAGTCAAGAATGACCACATCTCTGCCAAATATTTAATCAAAGGAAATAAAAATTGCCATTTTTAGAGAAGATGTAAGTTAGATATTTGAAAACTGGAATGTGCCATTTTTTTTTTACCAGACTATACAATCAATGGGAGTTATTTCCCTTTATATTTCATGGTGCATGGGTTTATAATTTACAGACTACGATAATATCCATAGCCAAGTCACAGCTCAATGAACTCATTGGTTTTATTTGAGAGAATGTAATTGGTAATATTACAATGAATATTATCCCAACATATATGTATCTAATGGCCCCCAATATCACAAAATGTTTGGTCTGGAATAAACTGGCTGTATCACTGTAATAAGATTCACCAGGTATGTAATAAAACCGGCTGTATCACTGTAGTAAGATTCACCAGGTATGTAATAAAACTGACTGTATCACTAGTAAGATTCACCAGGAATTTAATAAAACTGGCTGTATCACTGTAGTAATATTTACCAGGTATGTAATAAAACTGGCTGTTGCTCTAGTAAGATTCACCAGGTATGTAATAAACCTGGCTGTATCACTGTAGTAAGATTTACCATGTATGTAATAAAACTGGCTGTATCTCTGTGGTAAGATTCACCAGGTATGCAATAAAACTGGCTGTATCACAGCAGTAAGATTCACCAGGTAAGTAATAAAAATGGCTGTATCACTGTAGTAAGATTCAATGGTTATATAATAAAACTGGCTGTATCACTAGTAAGATTCACAAGGTATTTAATAAAACTGGCTGTATCTCTCTAGTAAGATTCACCAGGTATGTAACAAAACTGGCTGTATCACTGTAGTAAGATTAACAAGGTAAGTAATAAAACTGGCTGTATCACTGACTGTAGTAAGATTCACCAGGTATGAAATAAAACTAGCTGTATCACTAGTACGATTCACCAGGTATTTAATAAAACTTGCTGTATCACTCTAGTAAGATTCACCAGGTATTTAATAAAACCGGCTGTATCACTGTAGCAAGATTCACCAGGTATGTAATAAAACCGGCTGAATCACTGTAGTAAGATTCACCAGGTATGTAGTAAAACCGGCTGTATCACTGTAGTATGATTCACCAGGTATGTAATAAAACTCGCTGTATCTCTGTGGTAAGATTCACCAGGTATGTAATAACACTGGCTGTATCACTAGTAAGATTCACAAGGTATTTAATAAAACTGGCTGTATCACTGTATTAAGATTCACCAGGTATGTAATAAAACCGGCTGTATCACTGTGGTAAGATTCACCAGGTATGTAATAAACCTGGCTGTATCACTGTAGTAAGATTTACCATGTATGTAATAAAACTGGCTGTATCACTATAGTAAGATTCACCAATTTTGTAATAAAACTGGCTGTATCACTATAGTAAGATTCACCAATTTTGTAATAAAACTGGCTGTATCACTATAGTAAGATTCACCAATTTTGTAATAAAACTGGCTGTATCACTATAGTAAGATTCACCAATTTTGTAATAAAACTGGCTGTATCACTATAGTAAGATTCACCAATTTTGTAATAAAACTGGCTGTATCACTATAGTAAGATTCACCAATTTTGTAATAAAACTGGCTGTATCACTATAGTAAGATTCACCAATTTTGTAATAAAACTGGCTGTATCACTAGTAAGATTCACAAGGTATTTAATAAAACTGGCTGTATCCCTGGAGTAAGATTCACCAGGTATGCAAGACAACTGGCTGTATCACTGTAGTAAGATTTACCATGTATGTAATAAAACTGGCTGTATCCCTGTAGTAAGATTCACCAGGTATGTAATAACACTGGCTGTATCACTAGTAAGATTCACAAGGTATTTAATAAAACTGGCTGTATCTCTCTAGTAAGATTCACCAGGTATGTAACAAAACTGGCTGTATCACTGTAGTAAGATTTACCAGGTATGTAATAAAACTGGCTGTAGCACTGTAGTAAGATTCACCAGGTATGTAATAACACTGGCTGTATCACTAGTAAGATTCACAAGGTATTTAATAAAACTGGCTGTATCTCTCTAGTAAGATTCACCAGGTATGTAACAAAACTGGCTGTATCACTGTAGTAATATTTACCAGGTATGTAATAAAACTGGCTGTAGCACTGTAGTAAGATTCACCAGGTAAGTAATAAAAATGGCTGTATCACTGTAGTAAGATTCCCCAGGTATGTAATAAACCTGGCTGTATCACTGTAGTAAGATTTACCATGTATGTAATAAAACTGGCTGTATCACTCTAGTAAGTTTCACCAGGTATGTAATAAAACTGGCGGTAGCTCTGTGGTAAGATTCACCAGGTATGCAATAAAACTGGCTGTATCACAGCAGTAAGATTCACCAGGTAAGTAATAAAACTAGCTGTATCACTCTAGTAAGATTCACAAGGTATGTAAAAAACTGGCTGTATCACTGTAGTAATATTTACCAGGTATGTAATAAAACTGGCTGTTGCTCTAGTAAGATTCACCAGGTATGTAATAAAACTTGCTGTATCACTGTAGTAAGATTCACCATGTATGTAATAAAACTGGCTGTATCCCTGTAGTAAGATTCACCAGGTATGTAATAACACTGGCTGTATCACTAGTAAGATTCACCAGGAATTTAATAAAACTGGCTGTATCACTGTATTAAGATTCACCAGGTATGTAATAAAACCGGCTGAATCACTGTAGTAAGATTCACCAGGTAAGTAATAAAACTGGCTAGATCACTGTAGTAAGATTCACCAGGTAAGTAATAAAACTGGCTAGATCACTGTAGTAAGATTCACCAGGTATGAAATAAAACTAGCTGTATCACTAGTACGATTCACCAGGTATTTAATAAAACTTGCTGTATCACTCTAGTAAGATTCACCAGGTATTTAATAAAACCGGCTGTATCACTGTAGTAGGATTCACCAGGTATGTAATAAAACTAACTGTATCACTAGTAAGATTCACCAGGGATTTAATAAAACTGGCTGTATCACTGTAATAAGATTCGCCAGGTATGTAATAAAACTGGCTGTTGCTCTAGTAAGATTCACCAGGTATGTAATAACACTGGCTGTATCACTAGTAAGATTCACAAGGTATTTAATAAAACTGGCTGTATCTCTCTAGTAAGATTCACCAGGTATGTAATAACACTGGCTGTATCACTAGTAAGATTCACAAGGTATTTAATAAAACTGGCTGTATCCCTGGAGTAAGATTCACCAGGTATGCAAGACAACTGGCTGTATCACTGTAGTAAGATTAACCAGGTATGTAATAAAACTGGCTGTAGCACTGTAGTAAGATTCACCAGGTAAGTAATAAAAATGGCTGTATCACTGTAGTAAGATTCACCAGGTATGTAATAAAACTAGCTGTATCTCTGTGGTAAGATTTACCGGGTATGTAATAAAACTGGCTGTATCACTGTAGTAAGATTAACAAGGTAAGTAATAAAACTGGCTGTATCACTGACTGTAGTAAGATTCACCAGGTATGTAATAAAACTGGCTGTATCTCTGTAGTAAGATTTACCAGGTGTGTAATAAAACTGGCTGTATCACTATAGTAAGATTCACCAATTTTGTAATAAAACTGGCTGTATCACTAGTAAGATTCACCAGGTATGTAATAAAACTGGCTGTATCTCTGTAGTAAGATTTACCAGGTGTGTAATAAATCTGGCTGTATCACTATAGTAAGATTCACCAATTTTGTAATAAAACTGGCTGTATCACTAGTAAGATTCGCCAGGTATGTAATAAAACTGGCTGTATCACTGTAGTAAGATTTATAGTAAGATTCACCAATTTTGTAATAAAACTGGCTGTATCACTAGTAAGATTCACCTGGTATGTAATAAAACTGGCTGTATCACTGTAGTAAGATTTACCAGGTATGTAATAAAACTGGCTGTATCACTCTAGTAAGATTCACCAGGTATGTAATAAAACTGACTGTATCACTAGTAAGATTCACCAGGTATGTAATAAAACTGGCTGTATCTCTGTAGTAAGATTTACCAGGTATGTAATAAAACTGGCTGTATCACTGTAGTAAGATTTACCAGGTATGTAATAAAACTGGCTGTATCTCTAGTAAGATTCACCAGGGATGTAATAAAACTGGCTGTATCACTGTAGTAAGATTTACCAGGTATGTAATAAAACTGGCTGTATCACTGTAGTAAGATTCGCCAGGTATGTAATAAAACTGGCTGTATCACTGTAGTAAGATTTACCAGGTATGTAATAAAACTGGCTGTATCTCTAGTAAGATTCACCAGGGATGTAATAAAACTGGCTGTATCACTGTAGTAAGATTTATAGTAAGATTCACCAATTTTGTAATAAAACTGGCTGTATCACTAGTAAGATTCGCCAGGTATGTAATAAAACTGGCTGTATCACTGTAGTAAGATTAACCAGGTATGTAATAAAACTGGCTGTATCACTGTAGTAAGATTAACCAGGTATGTAATAAAACTGGCTGTATCACTGTAGTAAGATTAACCAGGTATGTAATAAAACTGGCTGTATCACTGTAGTAAGATTTACCAGGTATGTAATAAAACTGGCTGTATCACTTATAAAATTCACCAGGTGTATGACCTTTTCTATGCGTTTATTACAACATTTCTAGCTATGATTAAAGGTAAATTAGGCACATTAATTATGATGTATACTGTTCCATTAGTCCTTTGCAATCAGTTTGTTTTGGGAAGTGCAATTCTATGAGAATTTCTAATGCAATGAAGAGTTGAGTTATGGTAATCAACCCATATATACAATATTAATCATGTGATCTGTTAAATAAATTATAGAAAGGTTGTGTTTTTTTAATAGAAATTATTCTGTTCCGATTACTTCAATTATTTTCCCAGTGTTACAGGGTAAAAAACAGTCTTACTGATTTTCACAATTCTTAGCTCGCTATATCATGTGTGTGCACGTTTTCTAGAAAATACAAGCCAACAGAAAGGTTTTAGTTGAATATTATTTCAATTATTTTTTTTCAGTTTGTTTTCCTGGAATGATTCAGCATATAAAACCAATGTATTAGTGAGGTAGAATAGGAAAATCAGTTTCATATTATTTAGTTCATTCTTTAAAAAATTTGAGAATCCCACTGGAGAAAGAGGGTTAATTGTTTCATTGTCCTATTTTATGGTGTGTTGATTTAAGGATCCCCATACCACTGCCAAAACCTGTAGCTGTACATCAACAACCTTTCTTCCATCACAACTATAGCTTTGATAAATAATTTCTGAAAGTAAACCATACCTTAATATAAGCTTGCAGAACTTTATAAGCTCACCTGGCCCAAAGGGCCATGTGAGCTTATGCCGTACTGGGCATCCTTCGTCTGTCAACTTTTGTTTTTAAACGACTTCTTCTGAAGAACTGGAGGACCTAGGGTCATGGTATTTGGCCAGTAGGTACCTGGGATGGAGTGCTATAAAGTGTCCTCATTAAAATGACCTTGACTTGCTTTCAAGGTCACAGGGGTCAAATATGTTCAAAGGTCAACGTGGGTTAAAAGCTTTAAAATTACAATTTCAAATTTCAAACAACAATGTCTTGAGAAGTGTTTAAGAGATGTTAAAATGTCTTGTGTTCTAGTTACCAAATTTGGTCTGAAGTTACCTATATGTCAGTTTCATGTAACAAAAGAAACAGGTGAGCGATACAGGCCCTCTGGGCCTTTTGTTTGAAAAAATGCAATGAAGATAAAACAAAATCAAAGAGCAACAGTGTTCTGGTTGTTAAAATAAACCAATAAGACAAGGATACGAACGCAGGGACGTTGATCATTATGTTTGGTCACACTAACCAGCTGCGCTTCCCGGTCAATGATAGTACCAAGGCTCATTTGTGCTTCAGTTTTGTCAAAGACGAAATTAAGGGGAGGTAACTGAATATAGGAAAACTGCAGTAAGTTGTATAATGTTTCCAGTAGGACAGGGATCCTTAACTCATTCAACCCTCAAACTCCAGAATGAACTATTCCAACCTTTGAATTGGAAGAGTTAAAATGTGACTTCAGGGGTGAAAGAGTTAAATAACAGTTAAAACATTTTTAAATATTTACCCCATATTGCATGTATAGGATCTATAAATTGTTACTAGTGGTCAGGGAATTATAACAAAGCTCAAAGCTTTAATGTAAAAGATGTGCATTAATTAGATTGTCCTACAAATTGGTGTTGTTGACTCCCCAATCAAGGTAGGAGAACCCTTGGTGGGGAGTAAAGAACCTGAGTTGGTGATTGAAAAAAGGGGGGAATAGTGTAAAAGATGTGGATTAATTAAGTTGCCTTCAAGCGTCAGCTGTAGGGGATTTCCCTTTAGCTCAGCGATAGAGCATCAGACTGGAGAGCCAAGGGTCACAGGTTCGAGCCCCAGTGACGGCACTATCTTAATCACTATTCCTCGTCCGTCTACATTTATACAAAGGGATCTGTATGTGTTTGTAAAGTTATGTACTACCATACCTGTATCTCTGTATTACAGTAAAATTGAGATAGTTTTATAAATGTTGGGTTGTACATGTAAGAAAAAAAAATCTAACTTTAAGTTTATTTGTAGATACATGTATACCAACAAAGAATATAAGATCTTGTGGTATTCAAAATAAACTAAAAACTAATGTTAAATGGTCACCGACATTCTTTTTCAGATCTGAGGAAGTCTTGTAAAGGTCAACTTTAGACGGTGTATTATACTGTGACACCAACATAGATGTATATATTAACCCCAAATAATCAAAAGTAGGGAGAGTTTTGTTGTAATCAATGTATAATGATTTTACCAGGATATGGTATATAAAACCTCAGGGTTCTGTAGCTCAGGTGATGTCCGAGATCATCCAGAGACACGTACTGTCGCACCTGGAGGCTCGTAACATTGATCACCAGGGGCCTGTTCGTTTATGTGGAACAAACGGTTTGTCTGGTTTTTAAATGTAACGGTTTTGGGTATAAATCCTGGCGGACCGGCAAATGTTTATGCAGGTCTTATAAGGCTTTGTCAAGGCTCGCCTGAAAGCAGCATCAGATTACTAGGTCTGACTTTATTTCATAAACAAACAACTCTGGTGCAACTGTTTGGATCGCGATACATGAAAATTGGGCAGTAAAACCTTGTTATTTTGGATTTTGGAGCAAAAAAAGGAAAAGTTACTGTATATATAAAACATGCATTATATCAAGGTTTTAGTGTATATATAACAAGAGGCATTATTTCTGGGTTCTTTGTACATTTTATACCTTCTGTATATCACATGATTATTAACCAACTATGTACAAAAAAGTATATTTTGGTACTTTGAAATGTTCAAAATGTAAACTGGTAGAGGAAATATATGTATTTATATGAACGTTTAGGTACTGGAAGTAGGTGACTACGGTGGATCTGAGCACTTAGCACCTGGAGTGGTGTGACTTTACTACCATTATAGGTTTTAGCACCTGGAGTGGTGTGACTTTACAATCATTATAGGTTTTAGCACCTGGAGTGGTGTGACTTTACTATCATTATAGGTTTTAGCAACTGGAGTGGTGTGACTTTACAATCATTATAGGTTTTAGCACCTGGAGTGGTGTGACTTTACTACCATTATAGGTTTTAGCACCTGGAGTGGTATGACTTTACTATCATTATGTTTTTTTATTGTATTTTCCCCCAGTAGGTTGATCCATTATGTGTTGAGCGTACGTCAATCAGCGTTTTGTTTTTGTTTTTAATTAATCATATTTGATACAAATCAGAATTATTTTAAGCAATTCTTTTTTTAAATACTTCAATAATTAACATGCAATCAAACAAGATCCTATGAACACGGTAGTCTAGTGGTAGAACACCGGGCTCGTGACTGGAGGGTTGTGAGGCACAGTAGTCTAGTGGTAGGACGCCAGGCTCGTGACCAAAGGGTGGCGGGGTTCGAGTCATGTCATGGCACTGTGTTGTGTCTTTCAGCAAGATACTTTACTCTGCTTGTTCCAGTCTACTCAGCTGTAAATGAGTATGTGGTTGGGCAGTTCTAGAATTGTTGAATGCTAGCTGTTGTAATAAGCGCAAAAATGGCAGCACCGGCTGTATGCTCCCCATGGAGTTGGCTGGTTGCAAAGGCCCTATAACCACGGATAATAATTTGTGAACCGCTTTGAGACGACCTACGAACTAGGGTTGTGATAAAGCGGTATATAAAAACATCAAATTAATATTATTTTTATGTTTTAAATGTCATCCTCAGTGATTTAGATTTTTACACTCAGAATCTTTCTACAGGTTTGTAACTCAGTGAATCTTTTCCAGTAAATATTCCTGTATAGTGAAGTATTTTGATTTTGAGCCCTAATCTCTCTGACATGGACAGTTTATGTCTAGCATTGATAATAGAATCTCGGAACTTCAGTGATTTTTTTTGTTAAATTTTCTGTCATATTCACATTCTCATTTTAATTTTTGCAAAACTTCCTTCAAAAGATTATAAAGCATGTGACAATGTTGTTTTGTTTACTTGTATATGATAATATTTACATACGAACGGGAAATTGTGCTATAAATAAAGGTAAATAATCAACAATTATATAGGTTTCTCTTATTTATGATACCGTGTTTGTATGTATGATCTTCAGGTGTTGTAAAGCAAGAGGCCCAATGGGCCTGTATCAGTCACCTGGTATTAATTTCACACTTGTAACCTTAACAAGAGGCCCAATGGGCCTGCATCGCTCACCTGGTATTAATCTCACACTTGTAACCTTAAAAGTGGACCGAAATAAAGCTACAAGCAAAATATCAGTATCTATGACTCGAAGTCATAAGTCATTCAAAAGAAGCTATTAATAGATTTAAACACATTTGACCCATGTGACCTTGAAAGTCAAACAAGGAAAACTTTATAGCCGTTCATCCCAGCATGCAACTTGCCAAATACCACCACCCTAGACCTTGTGTTTATTCAGTGAATTATTGAGATCTTTTAAAGATTTATATATGCATTTGAAGATATGTGACCTTGAAAGTATGTTCAAGTCATTCACATGAAAAAAGCTGAGCATGCTAATGGCCAAATATCACCATCCTATGCATTTTGGTTATTCAGAAGTCATTAGAAGTATTTAACATATTTGACCCCTGTGACCTTGAATATGATCCAAGGTCATTCATCCCAGCATTTCACTGGCCAAGTATTATCAACCTGGGCCGTTTGATGATTCATAAGAATTAAAGTTGTTCATATTTTACCTTTGTAACGTTGAATATGAGTATAGAGTCATCATTCATTTGAACAACCTAGTAGCCGTTCACCTCAGCATGCTACTGGCAAAATATCCTTACTTTGGGTCTTTTGGTTATTAAAAAGAAGCTGATTAAAGATTTCAACATATTTGACCCCTGTGACCTTGAATATGGGTGAAGGTCATTCATTTGAACAAATATCAACACCCTCTGTCTTTTGGTTATGCAGAAACGATTGTTTGAATTTTTTTCAAACATTTGACCCCAGTGAGCTTAAAAGTTGATCAAAATCATTCATTTAAACAAACTTTGTAGCTCTTCATCCCAGCATGCTCTTGGCCAAATATCATCACCCTAGGTCTATTGATTATTCAGAATAAGTCATTTACAGAAAACAAGAGGCCAAGAGGACCTGTATCGCTCACCTGGATATTTAAGCAGTCATAGCAAAATATTCTCATTAAATATTATTCGGCACTATAATATAATATTGGCTGTCTCTCGGCAACACCCTTTATTATATGGTCCCATCCTTCTGTCCCCATGGTTTATACAAAATTGATCATATTGGGTCAAGATCACTCCATCAAATTAGATTTAGATAAAACTATAGGATAACAAAGAGATTCCAGAGGGATCTTGGCGCTCACCATTGTACCATCTCCGTAACCTGGTAGTTCTATGTCAGTTCCATCTTTTCTCTTCTTTTTCTTTTATCTGTTTTATCAGTTTGCCTGTCCGCCTCCTTATCAGTATTTTGATCATGCTCAAAAATTAACATGCACAACTAAGGACCAAGAAAGATCCTTCCAGTATATTCTGAGAAATAGCAATGACAAACTTAAACTGTAATAAGATGGCCACCTGTCCGCATCTTGGTTTTCAGATCAGTCCCAAAATTTGATATGCATAACTAGGGACCTTGTGGAACCGTCATGTGAAATTTGAGAAGATCCCTCCAGTACTTTATGAGAAATAGCACTAACAAGAATTGTTTAAGAAGGACAGACGCTGGGTGATTTAATGATGGTCACGGGGCTTAAAATCCTTACCTGTGACTCTTGATTAATCACAACCTGTTACAAGATTTTAACACATTCATCACGGTGACCTTGAAAGTCTAACAAAGTCAATCAGTTGAAAAAACTTGGAAGTCCTTAATACAAAATATCATCACCTTGTGGCTCCTAGTTATTGAGTAGAGTCATTTAAATATGCTAACACATTTGATCCCTATGACCTTGAAAGTAGGTAAAGGTCATTTTCATTCACTAACTTTGTTGGGGTCGATCTAAGGAAGCAACTTGTTAAATATCAAGACTTTGCACTTAAACCCCAGTGAATTGATAATAGGTTGAGGTAATGTTCAATCACAATTTTTGTTGGGCTCCATCCATGGAAGCTATCCAACAAATATTATTATGTGATTCTATGCCTTTCGGTTCTTCAGAAGAAGTTGTTTGAACTGTCTGACACATTTGTCCCTGTGACCTTGTAAGTAGGTCAAGGTCATATTCATTCTCAAACTTTGTTGGCTCTATCCTAAGAAGCTACCAGCCAAATATTAAGATTCTAGGCCTGTCCATTCTTCAGAAGTTGTTAAAAGGAAATGTTGACGGACGACAGACACTGCACCATGGCATAAGCTCACTAGCCCTTCGAGCAGGTGAGCTAAAATTTGATGAAGGACGCCGCACCATGTGACCTAATAAATCAAGAGACATTGATGATTTCACTTGTCATTGATAATTCCACATGTCATTAATGATTTCTGATGTCATATGATTCCACATCACATTAATCATTTCTCATATCCTGATCTCACGTGTCATAATTTCATTAAGACATTAAAGTCATTAATAATTCCACAAGTCATTAATAATTCCACAAGTCATTAATAATAATTTCTCATTTCCTGATTTCACATGTCATTAAATTAATGATTTCTCATGTCATTATCTCACATCATTGATGATTTCTCATGTCATTATCTCACATCATTGATGATTTCTCATGTCATTATCTCACATCATTGATGATTTCTCATGTCATTATCTCACATCATTGATGATTTCTCATGTCATTATCTCACATCATTGATGATTTCTCATGTCATTATCTCACATCATTGATGATTTCTCATGTCATTATCTCACATCATTGATGATTTCTCATGTCATTATCTCACATCATTGATGATTTCTCATGTCATTATCTCACATCATTGATGATTCCATGGGTCCTTGAGTTGTTTCATGTCATTAATGTGTTTTGCGTCATTAATTAATTCATGTCTTTAAGGATTGGCAGATTATGAAAACAAATAACCAGATTTAATTAAACGTTATTTTATTTAAGAAGCCAAAACGATAATATGACATACAATATCTGAGAAATGGAAATACAAAAGATTTTATTCACCAGATTTAAACCTTCATTAAACGTGAAAACATCAGCCATCATCGGATTCAATCATACCGGAGGTTTCAAACAGATTTCATGTAACAGAATTTTAAGAGCAAAGAATTTCCTAAAAAAGATATCTTTAGGCAAAAATAACAAATAATCTCACAATAAATGCCTGGGGCAATGGTATTCCTAACTTGGGACATGGTTAAAAGAACCAAGGAATATATACATGTACATGAACTCCATATCCTGCCAATATCACATATGGGTTATACTTTGTTGATTTCTCCCACCTCTGTCTATGTGGCATACAAGTAACACACATTGGTACTATGATGACGTCACAGTCAGATGATGCCGTTTTACTGTGACATCACAATTAAAACTTGTTAAAACATTGTTTGACTGTCTGTAGCAATATTGCCATCAGCAAGTGACATCAACTCCAGAACATAAGAACTGCTGTACAAGCTTGCCCTCAAGGTCTTACTTGTATCTCTTGATCTTACTTTTTTAAGCTCTTTCTAAATAGAGCCGTAATTTGTACAAGAAATTTCGTTATATTTAATACTGCATTTGTATTGTCTGTGTTCTGTTTTACCAAAAGTTCTGATAAGAAAGAGGTGGCAGTAAAAGAGTCCATTGACATGAAGGTATGTGGGGATGTGGATACTCTACACCCTCGGATGTAGAAGTGGGTCAGGACCTCGGTAAAGAGTCCATTGACATGTAGGTATGTGGGGATGTGGATACTCTACACCCTCGGATGTAGAAGTGGGTCAGGACCTCGGTAAAGAGTCCATTGACATGTAGGTATGTGGGGATGTGGATACTCTACACCCTCGGATGTAGAAGTGGGTCAGGACCTCGGTAAAGAGTCCATTGACATGTAGGTATGTGGGGATGTGGATACTCTACACCCTCGGATGTAGAAGTGGGTCAGGACCTCGGTAAAGAGTCCATTGACATGTAGGTATGTGGGGATGTGGATACTCTACACCCTCGGATGTAGAAGTGGGTCAGGACCTCGGTAAAGAGTCCATTGACATGTAGGTATGTGGGGATGTGGATACTCTACACCCTCGGATGTAGAAGTGGGTCAGGACCTCGGTAAAGAGTCCATTGACATGTAGGTATGTGGGGATGTGGATACTCTACACCCTCGGATGTAGAAGTGGGTCAGGACCTCGGTAAAGAGTCCATTGACATGTAGGTATGTGGGGATGTGGATACTCTACACCCTCGGATGTAGAAGTGGGTCAGGACCTCGGTAAAGAGTCCATTGACATGTAGGTATGTGGGGATGTGGATACTCTACACCCTCGGATGTAGAAGTGGGTCAGGACCTCGGTAAAGAGTCCATTGACATGTAGGTATGTGGGGATGTGGATACTCTACACCCTCGGATGTAGAAGTGGGTCAGGACCTCGGTAAAGAGTCCATTGACATGTAGGTATGTGGGGATGTGGATACTCTACACCCTCGGATGTAGAAGTGGGTCAGGACCTCGGTAAAGAGTCCATTGACATGTAGGTATGTGGGGATGTGGATACTCTACACCCTCGGATGTAGAAGTGGGTCAGGACCTCGGTAAAGAGTCCATTGACATGTAGGTATGTGGGGATGTGGATATTCTACACCCTGGGATGTAGAAGTGGGTCAGGACCTCGGTAAAGAGTCCATTGACATGTAGGTATGTGGGGATGTGGATACTCTACACCCTCGGATGCAGAAGTAGTGTCAGCATCTCAGTGAAGCCTTTTTAAAGATTTTGACAGAAACTCTGCACTCTTGTATAGAACATCCATTTCTCCCACCCTTCACAGGTGTGTCTCCCATTCAAGCCGGGAAAGATCAGCTTGTCATCCCCCAGGCGGAGATAGCCTCATGCCGATTAGCACTTGTTCAATTGTGACGCCATTCAAATGCGTCATCGGTAATTGTGACGTCATCAAAAGTGAATGACGATATGCATACCCGACACGTGTTTTTGTTTACAAACATGGCAGACTACTGTCGGTAGAATTGTGACTGAAATAATAGGATTGGGAAAAAAATAATCATCCCCTACCTTGAGGGTATAACAGAGAAATCTCCAACCCTCTGTGTGATTTTTTTGGTTGTCTAACCCTCGGCAAAAACATCCCCCCTCGGGGTGGCGATTTCTCTGTCACACCCTCAAGCTAGGTAGGGGAAGATTCTATTAATCCTACATATGACAGACTCTATCAATATTCCCCTGTAAGTATATGATGTAATTGGCTGAGGTTGTGAAAAACAATGATTTGTATTTTTTAAATATAATTACATTTACCAATTATTAAATCTTTCTAGTACGGAGAATATACCACCTGTAACATCTGTCACAGAATTAGGACATAATTATGTGTTCAAACATTGTTATGTACATACTAACACTCTACAAAATAACATGATATCTGAAAACAAAAATCAGTATACTACAAACATGTACAAGAGATCCCACTAACGGAAAACATAAATCATAGTGATACGTCGGACCAAATGTTTCCTGGGAACACATACACATCACAGTTTTACCGACCCTAACGTAAATCACTAAGTCATACGGTGTATTGTGTGATGTATAACAATACTCTCTTTCAAGGATTTTTGTTTACAAACTATTTGATTCATTATTTATTTTCATGATCTGCAGGTATACATCTGTAGTCACTAATGTTCATGTAACTAGGAAAGCTGGAGTTAATACACATTAAATGTTTCAAACCGTTACGTTAATACACAGTAAATGTTTCAAACCGTTACACGCACAGGGCAGATATCAGGATTTTTGTAACCAAGGCTTTACTCAACTCACAATATGTTTTCTGATTATAATTCAGCACAAAAAGATAGAATTACAATCAAACTGAACATTGAGAGTAATTTGAGGGCCAGTTACTGTAAACATACTTAATTTAGAAACTAAACTTTAATGTTTCATCAAACTATACAGATTAGAACACTGATCTATTGGTGAATCCACAATACAATAAAAGATGACTTACAGAACCTTCTGTCAGTGTAATCATAATTTGATGCAATATTTCAAATGTGAAAATCACTAAAAGTAGAGTACTGCTTAAACAAGTATATTTACAGTACTATGATTAAACCCCCTATCTACATCAAGGAGATCTTTGTCTGGGTATTGTCCTGTAGTCAGACACTGTATCTATATACCAGAAACATCATGGACATGTTCCAGTGGAGAGTACTGTCACGGCAGTGAGAGACCTTGAGTGGTCTATGTAAAACTACTCTAGGTTGGAGAGTATTGTCCTGTAGTCAGACACCGTATCTATATACCTGCTACATCATCGACACGTTCCAGTGGAGAGTACTGTCACGGCAGTGAGCCGAGAGACCTCGAGTGGTCTACCTGATACACTTTAGACAGGAGCAGGGGTCTACCTGATACACTTTAGACAGGAGCAGGGGTCTACCTGATACACTTTAGACAGGAGCAGGGGTCTACCTGATACACTTTAGACAGGAGCAGGGGTTTATCAGGATACTCTTAAGGGCTGTTTAGAGGACCCATTCCTAATTGAAAAAGTTTGTAGTTTTTCACAATTTACCCCTTTAAAATTTCAAAATTGGAAATCTAAACAAACAAATAAATGCATATATTTAGATAACTCCTATTGATTGACTGAGTTCTCAAAATTCAGCATACGTAGGAAGGACATAATTATCATGTTGTTATAAAGACAGACTTAATTAAAAGTTAAATAATCTAATCTCTGAGTTGTTATAATGATTATCCAAATATCCCAAAATGGCTATTATGTGATGCTTTTTCCTGATTTCATTGCAGGGTCCGTTTCCCAAAACCCTGATGAATCCCCAAGGACATAGCTAGTCAGTGGTTATGTAGTGAATTAGAGTCTTTGGCCCTTCATCCACACTGAGGCTGAATGTCTGTGTTTCGTTTGACTCCGACCCAGATACTAGTCAGTGGTGATGTAGTAGATTAGAGTCTTCGGCCCTTCATCCACACTCAGACTGAATGTCTGTGTTTCGTTTGACTCCGACCCAGCCTCCACTGGCGTATCTGTTGAGACGATGTACATGCCCGGCTGATCTTCAATTTCCTGAACATCCTGTATGATGTAGTTTGTTTCCGTGTCCTCCTCGGCGGTGATGCCCTTGACCGCCTCGTTGATCACGGCCTGATCGTTGGGGGACAAATGTTGCGTGGAGGCGGCACCAGAAGTAGAGGGTCTGTAGGAGTGATCTAACAGGGAATACATCTTGGTGCTCTCTACCAACTCAGCCTCACTGTTTACTATCACTTCCACGATACTCTCCGCAATATTCTCATCATTCTGTGACGACCAGACAGCCTCCTCCTTCATCGAATGTGTGGCAGTTATAATTTGTTTGCTGTCAGCTGTTTTCCTTGGGCGCCGGGTTTTGCCCGTAAAATTGTGGACGTTCTGTATGTGCCGTTGGACCTTGCTCTTTACCTTGAACCTCCGTCCACACACCTCACAGGGGTATGGTCTCTCTGAGGAGTGGGAGGTCTTGTGTATCTTTAGTGAGTAGCTGGAGGGACAGAACTTACCACATGTCTCACATTTATAGATCTTTCCGTACTTATTTCCTACCTCTCCTACCTTACCGTCTTTAATGACATGGTAACGCATGTGATTTTTGAGCTGCTCTTTGAGTTTGAATGTTTTGCCACAGGTCTGACACACATGGTTACGCTCGACATTGTGAACACTGTTCATGTGTTTACTTAGATTCGGCTTCAGACGGAAGCGCTTCCCGCAGATGTCGCACATGCATGTTGTTGCCCCGGGAATGTGCAGGGTCTCATGCTCCTTTAACAGACGATTTCTGAAGAATCCCTTACCACAGGTTTTACACCTGAACTTGAGGTGTTTCTCCCGATCGTGTATCTTCACATGGGACTTTAAGGTGTCGTTGGTTTTGAATGACTTGCCACAAAGATGGCACATGAACGGTTTCTCGTCACTGTGAACCACCTTGAAGTGACGCCTCATGTTTCCGAAGGTTACAAAGTTCACCTTACACACCGGACACTGGTTACCGAGGGCGGGGTCAAACTGGTCCTTACCCGACATGTGCTTCTGCTGGTGTATCAGCATGGTGAGTTCCTTGGTGAACTTCTTATCGCACTGGTTACACTGGAAGTTGTACTGGGGCGGAGCCGCCTTGCTCGTCTTTTGCTGACACTGATAGCTTTGGTGGCGTTCTATCAGGTGAGTCAATAGACGTCCGTTGTCCGTCGTCTCCGAGCACACCGGACACTTGGTGAAGGAGGCCAAGCCGTGGTTACTGAACTGGTGCCACAACAGGTTTTCGTATTTGAAGAATTTATTCTGGCATTCCACACACTGATATAAAATGCGTTTTTTGAAGTTCTGTAGTTTCCTCACACACTTTCTATCAAGTTTATGCCTCAGACGTGATGTTTTCCCAGTTTTCTTAAGACACATTGACTTGTGAACATTAAGCCTATATTTGATCTTGAACACTTTTCCACAATTGTCACATGTATATTCCTTGTCATTTGAGCTTTGTTCCTTGTCATTTGAGCTTTGTTCCTTGTCATCTGAGCTTTGTTCCTTGTCATCTGAGCTTTGTTCCTTGACATCTGAGCTTTGTTCCTTGTCATCTGAGCTTTTTGCCTCATCAACTAAGTTTTGTGCCTTGTCATCCAAGCTCTTTGCCTTGCCATCAGAGCTCTGAGATCCATTTGTCTTCAGATCAGAGTCAGCGCTGACCACATCAGGTTTAGCTTTGTCACAGGACAAAGACCCAGATGATTGGGGTTGGGATGTAAAACATTTGGATGACCGACTTTTCCGATTTCTTTTAATTGCGAAATGTTGTTGCAGAACATGAGCTTTCAGGTAGTCCTGGTAAAGGAAGACCATCCCACAGATCTCGCACTGGTGATTATTGCCCATGTGTGAAAAGAGATGTCGACGGAGAGTTTCAGCGCGATTAAATTTCTTCAAGTTACAAACAGTGCAATGGTATGGAGACGAGACCTTCTTCTTAACACGTTCAGCACCCAACTGTTTCTCCTTTTTAAACACGCTGATCATTTGTGCGCTGAGCTTGAATGCACTCTTGCCTGTCCCATCATATGAGCGATGGGCATAGTAGTTATTCCACTCCCTCACAGAACACTTGTAAACTGCTTCCTGGTCTTCAGTTGCCATGGCGTCATCAAGCACCTGTGTGCTTTCCTCCAGTGGTTCATCCTCAGTATTCTCCCAGTTTCTGGTTTTGTCTGAATCACCAGTGGAACCAGCTGGTAAATGACCTAAATCGAGTTCACTGTCTACATCAACACCCTCCGAATCCTCTCCTATTTCTGCATTCACAAATGTACCGTCCTCCACAGTCGATGGCAGGATTATAATTTTACGCTTCACTTCCGGATCGACTTGTCGACGATTAGTTGCCGAGGTGACACGGTTTCTGTTCTTAACACACGAGATGACATGATCTTTCAGGTATTGTCCGACGGCGAAGCGGCGCTCACAGAACGTACACTTATAACGCCTTGATTCGGTGTGAGTCTGCAGATGTCGGTATAAGTTATACTGGTTTGCAATGATCTTCTCGCAGATGTAACATTTGTATTGACCATCCTCGGTCATCCACTCCTCTGAGTTAATCCCCTCCCGAAATTCTTTGGTAGCCGCCCGATGTAAACGCCTCGCCTCCTGTAAATTTACCTCGGGTTGGGACGCCTTCACCTTGTCTAGCACATCGAGAATTTCCTGCTCTGTATTTTCCGCTGTTAGATTTTGTATCTCTTCTTGTGAGTTCACCTCTGTTAACTTATCGGACATTTCACTAAAAGGAAGGTTGATGAATGTGTCCGGTTCGTCCGGTGAGGGTACGATTGTAAGGTGTCTCATCATGACCGGCGAGGGCCTCATGCGTTCGTGGTTACGATACTTGACCCGTTGTGGGTTGTTGAGACAGCCCACGACGTGTTCCCGTAGATACTGGATGTAATGGAAACGCTGTGAGCAGAAAGTACACTTGTACGCCTTGAAGTCCGAGTGAGTGATTCGGTGTCGACGCATGTTCTGCAAGGTGCTGTAGACTTTATCACAAACATCACACTTAGACTCTGTTGAAGCCTCCACAAGTTCAGACCCAGGGAACCTTTTCTTGGCTTTTAATCTACGGGAAACTTTACTTAGCTCAGGTAATTCAGTAGCAGCTGCTGCCTTTTTTCCAGATCTCCTTGTCAACATCTTTGAGGTTTCATTCTGCTTTATTGTCACTAATGGGATTGTCTCCTCGTCAGATTCTGATGTTAACCTTTTAGCCTGTTTTGGGGTTTCCGACAGTGATGCTCCCCCGTCAGATTCTGATGTTAATGGTTTGGATGCTTGAACCTCTTTTGAGGTTTCAGAAGAAATCGCCGACTCATCAAATTCTGATGTCAATCTTTTTGACAATCGAGTCTGTTTCGGGGTTTCAGATGGAGTTGCTTCCTTGTCAAATTGAGTCTGTTTTGGAGTTTCAGCTGGGGTTGCTTTCTTGTCAGATTTTGAGGTCAATCTTTTGGACAATCGAGTCTGTTTCGGGGTTTCAGATGGAGTTGCCTCCTTGTCAGACTTTGATGCCAATCTCTTAGACAGTCGACTCTGTTGTGGACTCTCAGTGGGAGTTGTTTGTTTGCTATTTGTTGTTGTTGATGTGTTGGATGCCTGACTTTGTTTTGACCTTTTAGATGACACAGATTTGTCCACATCATCTGCCATACTTTTCCTCTTTATAACCTGCCTGGTACTTGATTTCACTTCAACTCTTACTGGCGTTTGATCATCAGAAGTTTCAGGTTTTTTATTTTGCTGCATTTCTGATGAATTTTGCGTTAACTTGTGTGGTTTCCTGACTCCAGTTCCACCTGTACTCTCCTTCTTTATAGTAAAACACACGTCCGGGCCGCTCTTCTGCTTTCTATTTCGTTTTGGAATCAAATCTAGCCAAACAGGCGTAGAACAATTTCGGGAGCTTCTGATCTTTCTGGCTGGAGAAGGAGTGGCAACAGAATCCTCCTCCTCCTCCTCTCTGTCCACAGAGGAACGAGTTCTCCTTGTTTTAGGTGATGAGGATTTCTGTTTTTCTGTAAGCCCCATGGTTTCCATCATTGCCTTTTTATCTTTTGCTGCAGACGAGTCGTCCGGAGTATTCGGGAGTAGTGCTGGTGTTGTGAGCTCCACAACTGCTTCACGGTCAGAATGATCAGAGACACTGGTAACAGATATTTCATCCCTTTTCTTTGCAGTTTCAGACACGGCCACGTTTTCTGTTTTCAGGTCAAGCGTTGATGATGTCAAACCTGGCGTGGAAACAGCCCGGCTTGGGGAGGGATGATTAGAAAAGTCGTCGGCAATATCATTGTTACAGTCCATATCCTCTATTTCCTCATCTAAGAGTTTTTCTTCAGTGCCGTCTTGTTCTGAATTTATAACCCGATCTCCTGACCTGTCAGTAGCTGAGTCACTACTGTCCAAGTCCTGGCTGGTTGGAGTCTGGACCTCAGCATCAGGATTGTGGACACTCAGCTGGGAGGCATTAGGTACCAATACCTGAGGGGTCGGGATATCGTCCATCTCATCTTCTACCTCAAACTTGATGATATCTATACAGGTACTCTCAGTATCTGAAAAATACAAAGTTTTACAACAGTGTTAGTCATATATGTGGTTACAAGTGACCTGTTAACTCTATACCTACTATCATTAGTTACTTAATTTGATATTAATATATTTCATATTTAGTTTAACAAGCAATTCAAATTTGTTTAAGGCCTAACTCTTATACCACTATGTGACAAGTATGTGTGATAGGAGTGGGGGCACTGTGTATAAATATATCAGTCTGAAGTTGAGATTTTTTCATTTTATATTATTTCTTCGTTCGTAAGGATCATTTTTCTGCTTTTATAAAACAATATTTAGTATATAGTAAATCATTCTTGGTCCAGGGTTCTTTTCACCCCTTGCTGATAAAACAAGATCTAAGCTTGCTTATGTAAAGAACTTTAAGAGAAATAGGAAAGATATCTGTTTTGACATGAGTACAATCATATTTGACCTCTAGGTAGCCTTTAAGTTACCATCCTACTAGAAACTCTGATCATTTTATCACATACCTGTTGAATCTTGTTATAGCAATACAAGCAATTTTCAGACCATGAAATATAACGTTCTGTATTGCACATGTGCAATACGGAATGTTGTATTTACCTACTAGCCGGAACTACATTTTATGGGAATCCCCTTGTCATGGCAAACTGAAAAGTTCCCGGTATTTGCAAAACTTATCAAAGTTTATAAAATCTTTGTATCGATCTCTACCAAATACGGGAGGTATGTGATAAAAACAAGACCAACCAGAAAGCACTCATTAAGTGCCTGGTCGTATATATTCACTCGTGTGCGGAACTCGTGAATATATTCGTTTGTGCAATAAATTCCTGCTTTCTGATTCGTTAGAAAAATACAAGTGTATGGTCTTGCATTTATATTTACAGTAAACTTCAACAATATTATCAACAACTTTTTAATCCAGAGATTTTGGCGACATTTTTTTTTTTGAAAATTTAATGGGATAATCTTTTCTGGTTTAACTGCACTGCATCAATATTGGACCCAACAAAAACTCCAATCCTTATTCATTTGAGATGTAACATGACATTTAATTGGTCATTCAAAATAATTTGCGACAGTATGACAACAATATACCGTCCACTAATTTCTCATTTGCATATGAAGCCCAGATGGCGATTGTTAATTATGTCAATGACCCCGACTGGCCCTGACATGTCATGAAATTGATTATTCATGACGTCACATACAATAGCATGACCTCGAACCGTCAATGTAATTTTGCCTCACTTTGACGTCACCAATCCATGGCAGAGTGACCCAGAATTTGAAGAAAACACTCAAAAATATCTTAAAATCGTCATTTCCTATGGTTTTGTGGCCTAAATGAATTAGAATAGGGATAACCCTACTGTATTTTGTAATTTGTATATCGTGATACTGTCGCAAATATCCATTTTACTCAGGCTCCGCTCAGTAAAACTCAATTTGGGACAGTATAATCACCATACATTGTATACTGCAGCAAATTTCAAAATACAGTAGGATTATCCCCTAAATATCAGTATTCTGAGGAGACATAAAGGACTTTTACACTTGCACTTTAACCTTTGGACTTAGGACAGATATGAAAGGCTAAGGTAATCAATTTTAATACTGCATTTAAAACTTCACCTGGCAACATTAACACTTGTGACTAGATTTGAATAGACAACATAAAAAATGATTCTCTTTGAATTTGGGATGCATTAATATTGTATAAATTTTTTAGTCAAATCAGTTTACTCATATTTGAGGAGTAGTTTTTTATATATTGGGGCATGCTTCTTCGAGATGGTCTTTAGTTTACCAGTTTGGCTCGATTGTTTAGATCATAAGGGAGACCACACCCTTCTTTATACTGAACATTATCTCCTGGCCAAGGGACGTTCCATACTATATTGTCCAAATCTGTCCACTTGATTTAAGGAATAGTCTTATAAATTAACATACTGTATAGTTCCCTTAACCCTTCCATCACTGCAGACCATAATGGACGCATCCAGATCAATGCATGGTAGAGTCTACTTAAATTACATAGGGGTGAAAGGGTTATTAATGCCTGCCTCTCTGCTGCCAGGATGGTACTTATAATAGGGAGTCGATGATATAACTGTAGCTTTGGACCTGCTGGTGTGCTTCATACCAAGTCGAGTTAAAATCCATTCACCTGTACCTTAAAACAAATTGATGCTAAACCAAACAGATGTAGTTGGGGACTATGAGACGAACACTTGGCTATGGATGGTATCAAAGTTTGGTTGAAACCTGTCTAGAATTAAGAAGATGACATTCGTATCAAAGTTGGCTAACAGACCCTGTTCCTCAACAGCTTTTCACTTTTGATCTCCATGGTTTGGTTTGGTTTGTTTGTGTTTTATTTCCTATTAACAGCTATGGTCATTTAAGGATGTGCCAGGTTTTGGTGGCGGAGGAAAGCCGGAGTTCCCGGAGAAAAACCACCGACTGACGGCCAGTACCTGGCGACTGCCCCACGTAGGTCTCGAACCCACGACTCAGCGGTGGAGGGATAGTGGTAGCAGAATGTTAGACGCCTTAACCACTTGGCCACCGCGGCATGTAACCACCACAATTTGGTTGAAACTTGTCCAGCAGTTTAGGAGATATAGTTTACAGCCAATCATTCAAAATGACCCGCCTCTGAGTCCCTCTTAATCTGTACAACTTTTGGTCTTAATTTGCTGATGATGCTGCAGAGTTTGGAGGATTCTTGTTCAATGCAAAATTTAACAGGCAATTGATGAAGCACCACCACATAAATATTGCTCGTCCTGTTGTGTATCAATGTAATTGTTTAATGTCCGAGTCTTGACAAAGGTCACGATGCCTTGAAAACTTGACAATGATAATGTCATTATTATGGCTATTACTGTAAACAAGGAAATTTACTCTAGTTCAGGGATGTATATTTCCTCGTCTCTGACATCAGGGGCCTTCCTTTGACAATACAGCTAGGGATACAACCAAGCTTTCATTTGACCGTTGGTATTTAGTAATTTCAAAAGTCTAATTGAACTTTACCTGAATTTTGGAGTCAAAATGTATGTTAAATAGATCTGTCCTTCAAAACCTAGCAGTCGAATCTCATTCTGAGGAGTCAATAACACAATCTTAAGGGTCTACTGAAAACCCAAACAATATGTATGATTTTTTTTTCTTCAAAATTAACCTTTCTGGGCCTGTACTCATAAATTAAAACTGTGTGCCCATAGTACACAGCGCCAACTTGTCTGCAAAAATTGTACTTCCATGTAAACATGCATCTGCTCATGGTATATGTGTGTGCTTTATCAATCTACTGTGGCCACGAAAATTACTTCAATTCATAGTTCTACCTGTAAAAACATGTATTTTTCACCTAGCTGAATATCCATATTTGCTGACCAGTAGAATCAGTATTTAAACTTTAATTATTATTTTTCTTATTTTCCAAGTTGTTATAATCATGAAAGCAGGAATGGTGCGAATATATCTAAAATGTGCGGAGTCTTCTGACCACATGTTGAAGTCGATTTCACTCCAGGAAAAGTAGTGTGCAGTAATCCAAGTGGTAAAAACAAACAAGTAGTGATAAACTTTCATCTTTTAATGACCCAACTCAGCTCAACATACGACAGAAGTTTAAATATTGACCTACAAGATGTTAAGTATGAAGCAACATCAATATATACAGGTGTATATATATATCAATGTACAAAACAGTCAAGATGTCTCTCCTAAACATTGGAGGGCAGTCAACCGTTGGTGTTTTTTAAACAAAGACAACATAACAAACAAAAAACATATTAAATTTACATTCAGAAAAAAACAAATTCCATTAAGTTCCCACACAAGTGTTGGCTGGTTATATATTTATCATGTTTATCTTACTCAAGATGGTTAATTTTTAAAATTTCAAAAATACTGTCGTTTTTGGTTTTAATAATTAACACGAGGGTAAGTTTTATACCAGTCATCACTTGGGGACCTTTTACCTCATGATATTTCTTTTTGTGTCTGAAAAGCCTATTAGCACGACCCCATTTTCCAACCCATAAAAAAATCAATTGTATCACATAATTTACTGTGTTATCCAGTGAATATTAACCCATGTAATATGACCTATCAGCCCTGTGATTGGTTGTAAGTTTTAATTGTTTCAATTGTTACGTCACATCTAGGACAAAATGGTGGCTTTTTAGATTTCGAGGTTGCGTGAAAATTGTAATTTTACACAAATAAATGGCACAAATCTTGATTATGTAAAAAAAGGATCTTACACTCGTTTTCATTTCATATGAAATTTATGAAACTCGTCACAAATTTTTCATTTAAGCTCACCAGAAGTTCGCTAAATTGAAAAATTCTAAGACTTGTTTCATCAATCTCATATATAATGGAAACTCATTTAAGATCCTATATATATGCACAAGTAAATGGATAAGGTTTAATATCATTATTCTTTTTGTCCGTAGTATTGCTAGTACACATGTACCATTTTCACATGATCTAATTCAGTGGAGATAACATAAGGCTTGTATGTATAGGATAACAGTCTATAAAGCTGTGTCTTTGACTGTCGTAATTAATTCAATTGTCTTCATTGAAGCATCACAACAATTACAAACCTGTCTCTAGGGACAACCTGTCTATGGACAACCTGTCTCTAAGGACAACCTGTCTCTAGGGACAACCTGTCTCTATGGACAACCTGTCTCTAGGACAACCAGCTGTCTCTATGGACAACCAGCTGTCTCTATGGACAACCTGTCTCTAAGGACAACCTGTCTCTATGGACAACCCGACTCTAGGGACTACAGAGGGTCTTACATGAGCAAATTATTTACATTTTAATTTGATGAAGGCAATTACTGTAAAAGTGGAAAATTTGGTGTCACATGGAAATGTCTACATTTGACTCTTAAACTGATCTCAGTGTGGGAAATTATTGAAGCAGGCAAATATTCTAAAATACTTATATTATATATATATATATTTGACATATATATGATCTATATATATGTTATATATTTTTTTGCACAAATTTATCCAACATGAAAATCAACAGGAAACATGAATTTATTCAACATGAAAATCATGAGAATTTCCACACCACAAAAATTTCCACTTTCACAGTACATGTACTTATTTCTGACAGAAGAATCAGAATAATAAAGATCATTAGAATAACACAATAATAACAGAAACTTGTAACACATCAACACTGCTGGAGTTACGAGGGGTCATACTATATACCAATATTGTCTGAATTTCCTTCCTGGGCCAGCAATATAACTGTCTCAATAATACCCATGTACAAATTCAGATCCACAAAGCTGTTTATGAGTATGAGATAGAGCTACATTGTTATAAGACTACATTCTCACACTGTACAGTTAAACACTACATTGTTATAAGACTACATTCTCACACTGTACAGTTACACACTACATTGTTATAAGACTACATTCTCACACTGTACAGTTACACACTACATTGTTACTCACATTGTACAGTACTGTTAAAGTGCTAATTTTCATCTGTCGAAATGTTCAGGTTTCGACTCTTCAAAAACTATGTTGAAACTTTCGTGTTGGCAATGATTCCGAAATATCTCTATATAAAATTTATATATATCACGTATGGATTGTTTGTGCCGATTGGACCCCATTGCGTTAGTTACCACTTTTACTGTATAAGACTAGATTGTTTCTCACATTTTTAGAACCCTACTTCATTTCCAACATTAACAAGTAAATTGTACAATATTTGGTAATTTTGTAATTGACAAAGTCATATTATGTTTTATACATACAATGTACAGGTAACGGTAGATAGCAAAGCCAAGTCTAAATACAATAGTGTTTACTCCTAATGTCCATTTTATATACAGGTCTTACATTGAACTTTCATTGTATTACATGTATTTATACTTACACAAAACATTTAAAGAAAAACCTTTCATAAAAAACATCCTTAACTCATTCACCCCTGAAGACACATTTGAACTCTTCCAGTTCAAAGGTTGGAATAGTTCATTATAAAATTTCAAGGGTGAATGAGTTAAATGACTTACATCTACAACAAATTTGTTTAAATAAAATTACTTGAACTAAAACAAATCATTCATTCACCTTAAAACACCAATCATTTTTTAAAGCAGTAAATCACAAATGTACCAAGAAATGAAATGATGTTCCCTCCATATGGTTGGGCTAGCATGTGAAAAGTGTAATAACCATTTTTTTTAACTGCACTTAAATACAAAAAAACTTTGCAAAGTCAATTCTAAAAGAAAATGTTTGTGCAGAAAAGCACCTCATGATTATTTCGTTACCAGGTAAGTTTTGAGAAGTATTTTACACAAGACGAATAAGAGAAGCTATATACATAAATGCTATATTTTGCAAATTGGGCCCTCAAGGGATGACTGTTAGCATCACTGCCCTTATTATGAAAGGTTCAGAATTTCCTCTAAATTTAGTATGACTATTTTCACTGAGTGAAAATGTTCAGTTTATACATAAGTACATTTACATGTATATTCATCTACTGTCCTATAGCGGTATACAGTCTTAACCTCAACCTTCTGTAGTTTTACTGTAGCATAACCAAGCTAGACGTGGCAAGGTGGCGAGTGAACGACCTACTTAACTCAACATGACGTATGCCTTAGTGTCCCCTTGCTGTACTAGAATGATGTTTCCACTGCCAAGCTGCTGTAGGAAGTCCTCAGAGTTCACTGTCTGCAGGATGTCGTTAAGCTCACTGGGCGACATTTCCTGTGAGTTATTTATAGTGATGTTCTCCGGATCCCCGAGGGTTGTCATTGTGTCTGCCACCATCATCTTATCATCCAAATGCATGACATTATTCACATTTTCCAGGAGGATCGACTCAACAGCTGAAGATGTATTGCCAGTGTCAACGACAGACTCCACCGCTGAAGATGTGCTGGGGGCGTCGATGTCAGACTCGACGGCTGTAGAAGGGGTGTCAACGATAGACTTGACAGCTGTGGATGTACTGGGGCTGTTCATGATAGACTCCACAGCCTTAGCGATACTGGAGGCATTGTTGATGGAGCTGATGTCCCCAGATGTATTGGGGCTGTCATCCAACATGGGAACTAAGTTGAGTGTGATGTCAGGCGATTCCTCAACCACCCCGCCTGTCGCTAAAGATTCTAACACTGAACGCACGTTGCCTGATCCACTTTTCATTATTTTTTTTGAGCTGATTACTTTCTTGTATTTTTGTATATCTAATTTTATCTTTTTCGGCGCTTCAGTATGTTTCATCTTTGACGTCGTCTTCTTGATTAGAACTGATTTAGAGTGAGCTCCCTTGGTTCCAGCTGACCCAGACTTATCCTGGCTCCCGTCTGTCGTGACCTCGGATATTAGTTGAGACATTACCGAGGTCTCAGAGGTTCCAATCTTCAGCGGAAATTTCTCACGGATCTCCAGGGAACTCATATTACATTTCAGATGAGTCTTTAAATGACGCGTACACGATGTCACCGTGACAAACTTCTTCTTACAAATGGGACAGGAGTATTTCCACTCCTGTTTGTGCATTAGTAGATGAGCTTTGTACGTACATGTACGCGGGAAGTAGCGGTTACAGATTGTACAGTGGCTGATGGCCCCATACTTATCCCCAACGTTAGCAGCCGTACCGTTCTCTACCGCGTGCGTTCTCATGTGGAGCTTGTAGTTCTCGTTGAGGTAGAATCCCTTACCACACAACTCACACGTGTACTGGACCTCCCTGATGTGGACAGTCTGCAGGTGTTTGTACAGATTCCCTTTCTGAGTGAAGGTGAGCTCGCAGTGGCTACATGAGAACGGCTTATCTCCAGTGTGTACCTTCTTGTGGTAGGTCAACTGACTTTTCTTGTTGAACAACTTGTCACAATACTCACAACGATGTCGCCAACCTTCCCGACTCATGTGATGCTGTGCTCTATGCTCTCGTAGTGACGACTTGGTCTTATAAGATTTCTGGCAGAGAGCACACTCGTAGTTTCGTGCATCAGAGTGTACATGTTTGAGGTGGTACAACATTTCCCCCTTGCCCGAGAAACACTTCTCACAGACAGGACATGCTGTAGTCCGGTCCTTGTGGTAGTACTTGTGCTTAGTTAAGAGACGTCTGGAATCAAACACCTTGTCACAGACGGGACACACGTGAGGCCCTGGGGGTTCTTCGTTTTTATGTGAATTTCGATTGGCATGGACTTTGCCAATGTGTTGCTGAACACAGCGTGGTGTTTTGAACGCCTTCCCACACAACTCACACATGTAGTCACGCTGGGAACTGTGGGCAATCTGCAGGTGCTTTTTCAGTGACCCAGCACTAGCAAGTACCTTGTCACAAATATCACACTTAAACACACGATGAGAAACTGCATGAGAGTATAGCTCATGTTTGTTCTTGAACGATATCTTACAAAGCTTACACCTCAATGAACTCAACAGAACACTGCCGTCTTCCGAGAACAATGGACCCCCAACTTCTGACACTGAGTCATTGACCTCTGACCCCGCATCATTGATTGTCGACCTATCTAATGCAGATTCTTTGTTAACTTCAGATTCTGCATCACGATCAACATGAGTGTCAGTTGCCTCTGGATTTTCTGGATTTGGTTCATTGACCTCGGACATAGTTTCTGTGACCTCTGACCTAACCTTGCCGAGCTCACTCCCTTTAGTCAGTGGGTCAGTCTCCATGTCCTCCTCTGTCGATTCTTCCTTTGCCTCCAGCAGTAAGTCCCCTTTCTCTATGTGACCCTCAGTGTGAACTTTCATCCAGGCGTGGTTGTAGGAGGTCTTGTTGCAGTACTTGCACCAAATTCGCTCGCCGAGGTCGCGTTCATTACGGTACAAAGCACGCATGGAATATGTCTCTGGGTGATAATTTCTTGCGTGTTTATTCAGTTCACAGCGCAGTTTGAAGGACTTGTCACATTGCTGGCACACATAGTTTTTCGTCTCCACCACACAAGTTTTCCTGTGCTTTGTCAGGGCCTTAGGTGTGCGGAACTCCACACCACAGTTCACACACCTCAGAAGACGGGGGGACAGGGCTTTTTCTGCCTCCTGTAGACCATCATTCTCTTTTGATTCACCTCCAATATCGTCTACAATCCTGTCCACCTGTTCCAAGTCGACCCCACAGATCTCACTGATAAGGGAGGTAACTTCCTCTGTGTGACACCTCATGTGTGACATCAGGATTCCTTTGTTAGCGAACTGCTTGCCACATGTGCCACATACTTGTCGCTGGCCGTCTATACGGTCCTGCTGCTCGCTCTCCTTCACCGCCTTGTCGATACAATTCTCCAAGTGATCATCTAGACTCTCCTCTGAGTCATAAAGACGCTTACAATATCGACAGCGCCACTCGTGCGACGCTATCTGATGACGCCTTAACGACCACGGAGCTATGCAAACCAGGTCGCACTTGTCACAGGGGTAGAGTTTATTACTACGCTTCACCAGCTTACAAGTTTTTCTGTGAACTAACAGGCTTTCATGGTCAGGGAACTCTTCCTCACACTCCATGCACTGCTTTGTGTGGACAATAGCGTGACGCGCCATGGCTCCTGCTCCCCTGAACACTTTCTCACATATGGAACAGGGAAAACTCTCCACTTTTGGCGATTTATATTTGACACCTTTTTTCCGTCCGCGTATCCCTTTACCTTTCACAGCTTTCTGAACACTTTTCCTAAATGACGGACATGAAGATTTTCTGACCAACACCCTTTTCCTGACAACAACGTTGAAATCCTCATCGTCGCTGTCGTCAACGTAATTATTGTCCTCAAAGTCCTCGTCACTTTCGACGGTACACTCCAGATTTAAATCCACCTCATTGTCTGTTACACGTTCCGGTTCATCGTGTGATCCGGCTTCACTTTTGACACAAGTCTCGCTAGACTCTGTGTTCTCGTCTCTCGGTGATTCCACCTCCTTGATACCAGTGTATTCTTTACCCGAGTGCCTAGTCTGACCTACTTGGGTTTTATGAGGAAGTGTTGCAACATTCCTAGCCTTAACTTGGTCCTCCGATCTCCTGCCTCTCGGCCTAGGTTCTTCTGACTTTACAGAAACTTGAGAACAATCCCCGGAGCTGCTGCCAGGTTTCGCTGCTTTATGTGTAGTCCCGGATAGGACCGACAACTTTACCGTACAGTTCTGTAACTCTACAGATTTGTCTCCCAGTGCTCCTTGTTTAGATTTTTTTGTTGATTTTGTAGAATGCCCCGAGGGACTTTTAGATCTTTTTTTATCAGAGGAGGACATGGTTTCATCAGACTTGGATGTTTTAGCGTTCCCCTTTACTTTGTCCTTGTCTAATGTTGGAGTTTTCTTGCCAGACCTCAGATGGGTTACTTGGTCTTTATCTCCCTTTGCTTTACTGGCCTTTTTACTGACTGGTGGAGTTTTCAACTCATTTTGAAATGTTTGGCGGACAAATTTTAACGGGCTCATCTCACAATCGGTAAATATTTTACGTTTTCGCTGTGCACGAAGGGACATTCTAGTGGGGGAGCTTGTTTCATCCGCTTTATTTGATTCTGCTGTATCTTCGATGCGGCTACTGACGAAGGGCGAGTCAGGAAGTGGACGGCTACTGACGTAGGGCGAGTCAGGAAGTTCCACCTTCAGTTTCGTTTGCTCCAGTTCATCCCCTTGTGAGGTTTCGCCTCTCTCCCCGACTCTACTGCCCACAGTGTTGGAGCCAGCACTGTTTTTAGTCCCCGCCACTGGTTTGTTCACCTTGGTTGTGGTGGCTGTAAGGTTAACAGCAGACAGAACACTACCAGCACCAGACGGGCTTTCCACGCTTTTACTTTTTTGTGTTGCTGTTGGTTTCTTAGAATTTCCGTCCTTTCCCTCACCTTTCCGGAGTGACCGTGGTGAAGGTTCCAGTGTGGAGCTCTGTGGTGTTTTCTGTTGGACTTTTGCTAACGGCACCAACTTGGCAGTATGTTGTGTAATTTTTGGGGTCGTCTCCAATCCTACTGGTTTTGTCTTTGATTTCTCCCCCAGACCCTGTTCTCTAACCGTCGCCTTGGAACCTGCAGACAGAAAACAACACAGCGGTAGAACCTCATTCGAACAGATTACACAGAAGTGTTGAATCATTTAAGCAATCGTTGTATTGCAGGCTTTCGTATGCACTGTGGAAATTTTTGAATTTTAAAAAATTGAAAAAAAAATCTTCCAAAAGAAATGAACTGGTTCTTATAAAAATTAGATAACTTTAAATCTGATGTTAAAAGTCTATATTGATTGAGTTGGACGTACATTTTAATACAATGCAAATTTCTTGACATATTGTACATGTACAGATTTTTTAGTTGGATCTGGATTGAAATTTTGTTTTTTAATTGAATGTTCGAATTTTGAAGAAATGACCGCAGTGTTGTCTTTTGTCCACATACCCACACGTGAATTAACCACATTTTAATTAGTTATGTACAATCTTTATTTCAATACATATAGTCTTGATGTTTTCAATCAGGTCTTTTCCAATAAAATGGAACCAAATTACTTCTGAAAGGTGAATCATCAGACATCATACATTACTGACAATAAAA
Source organism: Mizuhopecten yessoensis (assembly GCF_002113885.1). Lineage (NCBI taxonomy): Eukaryota > Metazoa > Mollusca > Bivalvia > Pectinida > Pectinidae > Mizuhopecten > Mizuhopecten yessoensis. Next base: position 918,307 of record NW_018408884.1, read on the forward strand.
AGGCAGAAATAATAACCATGTATACATGTGTAAATTTCATAACAAAAAATATAATTATCATTTTCCTATTTTCTTCAAACCTAACACAAAAACTTGAAAAACACAGATATACTTATATAATTCTTGATAGAAAGTCTCCAAAACATTCTCTAGAAATACATGTGTGATCTGGTAACCCTTTCACCACTGTAGACCATAATGGACTCATCCAGATCAATGCATGGTAGAGTCTACTAAAGTTACATAGGGGTGAAAGGGTTAAATAAAGGACATTTGTCGGGCATAGGACAGATATGTCATAGTCGTGATTGATCACCACATCAAGTAACACAAAGCTTAATCAGAAATGCGGAGTTTCTATATAAAGTTGATACAAGCCTAGTTCATTCTCTATGTAAAGCATGTTACCATATTACTGTTAGACTTCATAAACTGCATCCTCGATATCCAGGGGTTACGTTCACTTTCGCTCTCTACACCCCTGGAATATGTCATAGCAAAAATGAAGGCATGCGGCTAGCTATTTGATTGGTCTCGGGTAAAAAACACCTGACCAATCACTAAGCTGATACTTGTCCTTTGAAGATTACAAAGGAGCGATGCCCGACTTCAAAGTCTGTCATTTTTTACCGTTACACGACCACAAGATTCTACTGATGTACATCAAAGGAACAAACTGGTCTAGATCTTCTCGTCTCATCCACAAGGTGGTGCATGCTGAGCCTTCAATTTTGCCATGACAAATTCCAGGGGTGCAGAGAGAGAAAGGGAGCGAACCCCTGGATATCAAGGATTATTTGTATTGAAATATGGAATACATTCCTTAGTTTTTGGTCATTTTGGGAAAATAAGGCACTTTTTAGCTAGGGGCTATTTGGCAGTAAAACTGAACAAATAAAATCACTGGTAGACCAATACCTTCAACATCTGTCAGTGCTAATGTACAATGTTTTTAGACCCGTCACTCCTGCTAAATATACCACACACCATGTACCAAACTTTCACTGAATATCAGTGTTCTGTAACCTCAATAACTTTGGGAATAGAAAGTAATTTACGTTTTTGACACATTCTCGTGACAAAGGTGATAACAATAGTGACGAAATTTTTAAGTGATTAAAAAGTAGCTGGTCACAGCAGAGTATCTCATACTGGCTTTAAATAAACACAGTGTGTGTCCTAATCTCTCACAGACCCTTGCTATACTTTACACCCCTGTAAATATAGGTAACACCACTCAGTGTCCTAATCTCTCACAGACCCTTGCTATACTTTACACCCTTGTAAATATAGGTAACATCACTCAACATGTGAGTCTATAAAATATTCCTGAGGTGTAGAGTATCGCCAGGAACGAGTCTATAAAACTTTTCCTGAGGTGTAGAGTATCGCCAAGAACGAGTCTATATAACATTTACTGAGGTGTAGAGTATCGCCATGAACGAGTCTATAAAACATTTACTGAGGTGTAGAGTATCGCCAGGAACGTAAGGTTAATAGAATCTCTCACCCCAAGATAGGGGAATCTCAACCTGAGGGGGAAGAGTCTTAAGTTGTCAAACACGAGGCTTTGCAGAGTGTTTGGCGACTTAAAGAGTCTTTCCCCTGAGGGTTGAGATTCCTCTATCTCACCCACAAGGGGGTGAATGATTCTTTTTCTCTTACTCTGTTCTCCCATTGTGTATCATATACACAATGTAATGATAATTTCAGGGTTGACGTAACGTTGATGGATTTGTTGACGTGACGTGATTGTATAAGTGACATCATACCATTGTAATGAATAGGGGAATCCCCCCCGTGTCAACCCTAGGGTGAGACAAGGAAATCTCACACCAGTAAAAGTGTGGATACACCTGTCCAGGGTAAGAGAATGATAATATCTATGTGCCGGTACTTATGCTCTTCACTATAAACCAACCCTAATGGTCCTGTATGGCCATACTTACTGTAGCAATGTTTGATGAAGCGCTGAACCACATCGGTGTTGGCCTGCAGGAATTGTCTGCCCTTGGCTGAGCCTATGTTCAAGGCTTTGTTTGGACTGGCTGTTACCAGAAAGTACTCCTGACCCTTGTCCACCAGCTCACCACACTGAAAGCACAAACACTCACCCCCTCAAACAACTGTCTTCTTCTGTATTACCACAACAAGTTATACACATGTACATTTCTATGTATGTAGCTAGCTGTGGATTAAAAATTAAGTAATACTTAGAATATTGTAGCTATTAAAAATTGTGTTCTAAATTAAAGGTGATCAAATCATTCTGGCATTTACAGTTTGTGTACTATTATCCTGACACAGCATACCTGTATGTACCGATAAACTACAAAGTAATCAAATTCACATCACATTACAGCCGGTAAGGCGACTAAAGATAAAGCCTTGGTTCTGACCAAAGTTCTACACCCTCGAGCAGAATCAGTTAATCTGTTCTGTGACACTGTGTAATCTGTTCTGTGACACGGTGTAATCTGTTCTGTGACACGGTGTAATCTGTTCAGTGACACGGTGTAATATGTTCTGTGACACGGTGTAATATGTTCTGTGACACTGTGTAATCTGTTCTTTGACACAGTGTAATCTGTTCTGTGACATGGTGTAATCTGTTCTGTGACACGGTGTAATCTGTTCTGTGACCAGTGTAATCTGTTCTGTGATACAGTGTAATCTGTTCTATGACACGGTGTAATCTGTTCTGTGACACAGTGTAATCTGTTCTGTGACCGGTGTAATCTGTTCTGTGACCAGTGTAATCTGTTCTGTGATACAGTGTAATCTGTTCTGTGACACGGTGTAATCTGTTCTGTGACACAGTGTAATATGTTCTGTGACACAGTGTAATCTGTTCTGTGACACAGTGTAATCTGTTCTGTGACACGGTGTTATCTGTTCTGTGACACGGTGTAATGTGTTCTGTGACACGGTGTAATCTGTTCTGTGACACGGTGTAATCTGTTCTGTGACACAGTGTAATATGTTCTGTGACACAGTGTAATCTGTTCTGTGACACAGTGTAATCTGTTCTTTGACCAGTGTAATCTGTTCTGTGACACAGTGTAATGTGTTCTGTGACACGGTGTAATCTGTTCTGTGACCAGTGTAATCTGTTCTGTGACACAGTGTAATCTGTCCTGTGACACGGTGTTATCTGTTCTGTGACACGGTGTAATCTGTTCTGTGCCACGGTGTAATCTGTTCTGTGACATGGTGTAATCTGTTTTGTGACACTGTGTAATCTGTTCTGTGACACAGTGTAATCTGTCCTGTGACACGGTGTTATCTGTTCTGTGACACGGTGTAATGTGTTCTGTGACCCGGTGTAATCTGTTCTGTGACACGGTGTAATCTGTTATGTGACATGGTGTAATCTGTTCTGTGACCAGTGTGATCTGTTCTGTGACACAGTGTACTCTGTTCTGTGACATGGTGTAATCTGTTCTGTGACACAGTTTAATCTGTTCTGTGACCAGTGTAATCTGTTCTGTGACACAGTGTAATGTGTTCTGTGACACGGTGTAATATGTTCTGTGACCCGGTGTAATCTGTTCTGTGACACGGTGTAATCTGTTCAGTGACACGGTGTAATATGTTCTGTGACACAGTGTAATCTGTTCTGTGACCGGTGTAATCTGTTCTGTGACCAGTGTAATCTGTTCTGTGACACGGTGTAATCTGTTATGTGACATGGAGTACTCTGTTCTGTGACCAGTGTAATCTGTTCTGTGACACGGTGTAATCTGTTCAGTGACACGGTGTAATATGTTCTGTGACACAGTGTAATCTGTTCTGTGACACGGTGTAATATGTTCTGTGACATGGTGTAATCTGTTCTGTGACACAGTGTAATCTGTTCTGTGACCAGTGTAATCTGTTCTGTGACACAGTGTAATCTGTTCTGTGACCAGTGTAATCTGTTCTGTGACACAGTGTAATCTGTTCTGTGACACGGTGTAATATGTTCTGTGACATGGTGTAATCTGTTCTGTGACACGGTGTAATCTGTTATGTGACATGGTGTAATCTGTTCTGTGACCAGTGTAATCTGTTCTGTGACACTGTGTAATATGTTCTGTGACACGGTGTAATCTGTTCTGTGACACGGTGTAATCTGTTCTGTGACACGGTGTGGTGCCTGCGTGTCCTCATACCAGTAGCTTGGCTTCCTAACTTGATCATATACTCACCATTTTATTGACCATGTGGAGGACAAGCTCAATATTCTGACCGTCAGACATCTTGTTTCAGAGGGTTGACTTCTCCGTTTTCTAGATATACCTCAGATTACTGAAAAGGAAACAGAAACTATTAGCAATACACAGAGATATACTTGTATGTACTTTCAAATATGAAACCAATGCATGTTGAGTTTGTTGACATGTTATTTAGTATTTACTAAAAATCAAAAGCATTGAAAATCTAAATACTGGAAGTATTGAAAAGCAAAGGTAAAAAAAATTGCTGGCAATACAAGTGTTCAAATGCAGTGTTTTATTTTATCTTTTTACAAAGCAAGTCATTTCCCGGCAAGTTCTGAAAATCATTGAGTCATCCTATGTAAAATTGAATTTTAAAAAATTCAAGGAATCAAATTGAAAAACTGTGAGAATTTGACTCATGCCTCGCAGGTAAATAAACACTGCAAATGTATACATAGTTACTGCTTCATCTAGAGTGTGGAACCTGGGCCCTCTGGCTTGTCCATGGCTTTACCAGTTATATTAGACTACAGAGAAATTCTCCCAATCAGGAAGCAGCAGATATTTTACATTGTATGAAAATTCAAAAAGGCTACGTCTGATAAAAAATTACATAGTTCCATCAGCCAAGTTTTGTTTTAGCTTTTACACATTTCAATGCATCTGGAGTCCACAGTAAACAAGAAACATTTGTGTTATAGATCTGATAACAACGGAACTTCAGCAGACCACCAGTGAAAGTTGGATTTAAATAATAAATTTAAACTCAAGTGTGTGTCATTTGTAAGTCTTTAACAAATTGGTTTTTGAAGTTTCGAACAGACTTGGATAATAATTTCTGATCATATGCAACTTGTTTTTGTTAAACAGGGAGTACTGTCCTAAATTCCCCGTTTTACTTTTAGTCAAGAATGTCGGTTACTAAAGCATACATTATTAAGACTGTTTTTCCAGCTGACTTTATTAAGCGCTCGACATGTGCCTGACACTTATTTAGGCTGCTAACAGGACCTACCTAATTGTCAAGCAGACGCCACAGCAATGGTTTTGGAATATTGTTGAAAAAGATATTTCACACCATGTAATCCACCAAATACCGGTACACCATGTATGTTCATACTTGCATTGATGGTACATGTAGTTGTCAGATTACATTTGTGTGTACATAATGCCGTATCAACATTATTCAGCAAAGATAACCATGGATATAAAGAGACAGTGGATGGTACACTATTGTGGCAGGTAGAGGGAATTTCCTTTTAGCTCAATGGTAGAACTTCCGACATAAAGAACCTAGGGATCACGAGTTTGATCCTCAGTAGAAGCACACTTTTCTATTTCCTGTTTATGGTTTGGCTTAGTATTGTTTAACGTCCTATCAACAGCCATGGTCATTTTAGGATGACCACCCCTGTGTAGCTGCATGTGTGTAGTGTATGTGTGTGTGATTTGGGAGGCTGCGATATGGCCGTATTTCCTGTTACAAATGGTGTCTGTGGCTCTCCCTGTGGAGTTAGAACATTGGTTGTGGTGTTCGAGGGCGAACACATTTAAAACATGAGTTGTGTGGCAGGTTTTAATTGTTCATTGATTACGGTCGCCATCTTGCGTCGAGCTAGAGTGAATTTCCCTTTAGCTCAGTCAGGTGGAGCGTCTGACTATAGGTACCTAGGGACCATAGGTTCGCGATTGATCCTCAGTGGAAACAAACAATTCTCTTTCCTGTTACACAATGTACATGAAGAGAGTGTAATAATATAAAACGGCAATGATGGCCACATTTCTGCTAAATGCTGCACCAATCTAACATTAACGTCAGACCTGTCCAAGGTGTGAATGCCAACCTGGCACCATTTCATTATTCCTCTCCTGTTACACATGAAATATTAATGGCTAAGTTCAGAACACACATATATATATATATCTAAACATAGACTCCTCTCCTGTCGTGTATTTGTTAGGTTGATCCAGGTGTCTGGCATATAAACAAATATCTGGGGGAAACCCCGTTTTACAGACATGAATTTCTCACATAAGTTAAATGCAAAGAGTTTCTGATTCGAGGGAGTTAACATTTTCGAGGGTAATAAACTTATCGACATCACATGTTGGGGATTCGGGCCCCAGCCTGCCTGCTCAGGTCAAATGCGGACATGTAGCAGGCCTTTAGGTCACCCTCCGAGATGTTTGTATTCTGCTGCAAGTATTACGGGAAACGTTATGCATAACGCTTAATTCAACCAACTTTATTAAAGTTATAATAACTACAAGCGAAAATTGGCAATCAATGAGAAAAATTATCAACGTATTTCGAACGACAAAATAACGCCCAACCTTTCCAATATGGCGGAAAAGCGCAAAGCGGCGGAAAGGACACACCTAATCAATTTTAGTGTGATAAAGCTCATTCGTGATATTTCACAGAGATTTTCAGTTTATCAAACCAGAACACGATACCATGGTCACTGGCTTGCAATGAATTATTACCATTAAAATCATGATATTCGTCGTTTTGTCGTCTCGCTTCTCGCCACCATGCATTTATTACAAGGTCAAGGTCAAGTTACACTTCCGCCAACGTTCTAAATTTGAAATGGTATTGAACCAACTATTCCGTATATTTAGAAAGTACACTTTTAAAAGTCCCAATAACTAAGTATCGTAATTTAGGCATCTTTCACAATTTAACTAAATCCAGAAGACGATTAAACCAAGAGAGAAAGAGAGGTACATATCAATCAATGTAAGATGCTGAGTTCAGTCACAGGGCCACGTTACAATCACACATATGCTATTACTGATATATGGGTCACAACACACATAAACATACGTGTGTTGTGACCCATATCTGATCAGTATTGCATATGTGTGATTGTAACGTGGCCCTGTGGTTCAGTTGAATATGAGTGAAAAGTATAAACAATTTTTGGAAGTTCATTAGACGGGGGAGAGGGGAGGTCTGTGCGCTTCTCAAGTTTTTTTTACTGTAATTTATTTGTGTGTTATTTTTCAACTTTTGCAGGATAAAAATAAAATGGGCTTCACCTGATATAAAAGAGTATTAAAATACCAATATTGGATTATTTCATTATTTCCTGCATTAATGCATATAACTTTCATAATATTAAACATTGTCAACTTGTAAAGCAAATAGCAGCTTTATAAATTAAAAATGGGGAGGTGAAATTTGGACTTTGTTTAATTTTAGCGCGAAAGATACCCACATTTTCAAAATGGCCGCAAAATTGGTCTCTTTTTTAAAACATGTGAAAAACTATGTAAACAATAGGAATCTAGCTTTTTGACATATTTTCTGATGCATGTTTGCTTTTAAAATTGTGTTTGAAACGTCTATGTGTGATTTCTAAAAAAAACGCCGTTTATAATTTGCTTATATATACTATAATTTCGCGTTATATCCCGAAATTAATGTAGCATTTTACCGCGAAAGTTTCGCTTTATATCGGGATTTTTTGGGTAATTCTTTGCTGTACGGCGTATGATTGGCAATAATTATACTCCAACTAAGCATTCGGCAGTTTTCATTTAAATAAATAAACTGACGATATAATTGCAAACTCAGTATGTTTACCATGGATGACAATCCGCACCTAGTGTACAGCGCCATGTTTAAAATCAAAATGTTTCCAGAATTATATCATATGCCATTGAAAAAGACAAAAGTTACTTACCAGAACAACCCGTATATACATTCACACTATTTGGCCCACACTCTAAAAATAGGGCTAACTGTCCCGTATGACATGTCAAACGTTGAGTCCTTCATTTTATCATCATTGTTTGTTTTTCTGATTTTGACGTTTTGTTTGTTATAGCTATTCGTATTATAGAATTCATTGTTGCTATTTTGTATCCCCGTGTTCGGTATTCATATTTGAATATTCGCTGATGTAACTGGTCATTTACTTGTCACTCCGATATTTCTCGTTCATGATATTTTTGTTGTACCTATAAATCCATCTTCGCTAGCCAAGGGTTGATCCGGTACGATCTAAGAGTAGGTAGATCGTACCGGATCAACCTTTGGCTAGCGAAGATGCTATAAATCATACCATTGTTATGGTTTAATGCTATTCTTGGTCAACGTTTTATTGTTATTATTATTGTAAACTTTGTATGCTTTATCAGGATTTCATTTTTACCTAGATATAACGATTGAGTGGCAATTTTTCAATATTGATGCTGGTATGAATGGAAATCGGTTGCATACATATATTTACCATATAACTCGCTTTGTCACCGATTTGCGTTTACATCGTCATAAACATTGAAAAATGCATTTCAATCCTTATGTATACATTTTAATTTCTATAGTTATTATTGATTTGAATATTGGCATTCGTGTATCGCCAGTGCATACGAGAATCCTGGAACAGCCTTAAATCACCAAAATGTTTGCTTCTAACGGTTGTCTCAAGTAATTCGAGGCGGGAGGAGAAGCTTCAAATGACGCTGATCCCTTTGCATTCATAGCCTTCTGAACGCAATTTCTTCTGGTTAACATGTAGTGGAAAACTCGGTGTCGTAATGTAACGCCGATATCTGATTGTGACGTCACAATGATAAAGGTCACTGAGTTTACCCATGTGAGGTTAATTATAATCATCCTATCCTACCTTGCGGGGGTGACAGGGAAATCTCCAACACAAGGGAGGAGTTTTGGTTGTCTAACCCGAGGCTCTGAATATGGCATATTTGATTTGCAATTTACTACTCCCGACGAAAGCTGATTGTGACGTCATGATTTATTGTTCCTCTGACGTCATCCTTTTGTTTCTGTCATACTCTAGGAGGTGACGGAGAAATATTGAACGGGTAAAAAGTGAAAGGCGGCAAAAAATATATCTCACACCGGGAAAAGTGCGGAAACAAATGTTGGGTATGACTGATGGCATGCGGAGAGAAACAATAGGATGACGTCAGAGAAACATTTTTTCGCCCACAATTCACTGACTAATCTCCTGTTCTGGTTTCTTCTGAATCTCTGGTAAGACAACCAAAAATATCATCTGTCGAGTTTGACATTTGATTTTCGTTATCTCACCTTCGTTGGAAGGGGGTCACCACCATAATTATTTTTAATAAAATTAGTTACTTCTGGTTTGGAATATTATTCTATGTATATTTGTGTTATTTCCCTCGTTGATAAGTGTCTATTTTCCATGCTATGTACACTTGTGTTGTTAATACCACATGAATGTTCCCGTTTGGGACGCGTTTTCCACCTAAAACATGTAGAGATGGAAGGAAGCATCCTGGCGATGTCTTCAGTATAACCACGGAATTAGATTCTAA
>NW_018408884.1:931714-931989 GCF_002113885.1 Mizuhopecten yessoensis
ACGATATAGCTTTTGGGGCGAAAATAAATTTTGAGGCGATATAGTTGTGATTTTTGGGGCGAACTGAACTGAAAATTTTGGGTGATGTGAGAAAAAAAAATGGTTCTGGGCGTAACGATTTTTGGGCGAAACGTCTGTAATTCCGTACATGGGTGTCAGACGTTTCGCCCCAAAACCGCTACGCCCCAGAACCAGTTCGCCCAAATTTTATTCATAGTTACTTTCGGTTCGGAATATTATTCTAGGTATATTTGTATTATTTCCTCGTTGATAAG